>NW_004949170.1:379210-379941 GCF_000317375.1 Microtus ochrogaster | reverse complement strand
TTAATAAAATCCTCATGCTTTTGCATCGGCTGTGGTGTGTGAGATGGTCTCTGAGGGCGACTCCTTCTCGGTGTTTGGACGCTAGAGTCCAACAGCCGAACTGAAAAAGCAAAAGAATAGGTTTATTTGAGCATAGCAACTCCCAGGTGAGTCCTCCAGGCCAGAAATGGGGCCTGAGAAGCAACCAAACTAAAGCAGGCCTCTTATGTACCCTGTAGGCGAGATGTGATGTGTCCTTCACAATCTGGGTTTGCGCCCAAGAAAGGTCAAACGCTGACTGCTTTCGCAGCCACCAAGAATGCGGAACCAAGCTTTTTGGTGCCTTTTCTTTTTTGGAGATTCTCTAAGAGGGTGGGGTTTGGAGAGAGAAGAGTGGTGCCTTCTGGATCAAGCAGGAGGGAGCTGGAGAGGTTCCGGCTGAAGACATAAAGCAGGCAGGAAAACATTCAAACACAGAATTTTTAAAATTAAAATATAAACCTCAAGATGATGTTCCTTCTGGGGAATACTATCCAAATGCCACTAGGATCAAAAAAACTAAAAAAATTAAAGAATGTAGATATTGGAATTACTATTCAGTTTATACTCGCTTCTTAATATCCAGACAATCAATGCAAATGCAGTATATTTGTGTTTTGTTTAACGATAGAAAATGTTATTTTTATTTTTTTAGAAGGATTTCTGTTTTCCTGTCAATATATATTTTATTTTAGCTGGGGTGGGTGTCCAGT
>NW_004949170.1:378380-379110 GCF_000317375.1 Microtus ochrogaster | reverse complement strand
GCGTCTTCCTTGCTGGTTGAGGCGGGTGTGACAGTAAGACAGTCTCAGTTTGGATCAATTTTGCAGCAGACACCCCAGGGGTGACTGAGGATTGGGTTAGACTCAGCATTGCCTATTCCCAAGCCTGTACCGGAGACCTAAGACTAGGGCGAGGTGGCTCCCACAACAGCCTGGGGTCCAGCCCTCCCACAACAGCCTGGGGTCCAGCCCTGGGGTGAGAGTAGCCTTACGGAAAGATGTCTCCAAACTAAAAGTCCCTGGGAGCAAAGACCGTCTTTGATCCAGAAAAGAATGGATCGGGCTTGCCCTGCAGTGGCCATGGCTTGGCAGAGGATTCTGGGGGTCTTTGACCCAGAAGAGGTCTGGACCGGGAAGAGGTATCGGGTACCTCTGTAGGTGGTGGTTCGGAAATGGGTAACTTTCCCCAAGTTGAAAGTCTATCACATCCGGTGGAGAGAAAGATGAGAGAGAGGAGTGGCCCCCATGTGGCTGGAGGACCCGGTTAACCCAGCGGGAAGGCTCAACTCCTCCGCGGGTTTTTGGCACCAAGATAATAAGTTTTCTGTAAATTGATAATAAGTTTTTCCACCAGTGCCGTAAGCCGGAACAAGCCATGTAAGACTTTAAGACAATCTTGAAGCCATTTTTGACAATTCTGAATCCTCTCAGCCTCTGTGCCATAGTGCTTCCCCTCCTCCCCTGGGAACCAAGGACCTAACAGCTACACTTG
>NW_004949170.1:369815-376849 GCF_000317375.1 Microtus ochrogaster | reverse complement strand
AATCTCATACTCAGGAGGAAGAGGCAGGCAGATTTCTGTGTTCTAGAATATCCTGATCTACAGAGCGAGTTCCAGGGCAGCCAGGACTGCACAGAGAAACCCCACCTTGAAAAATATAATAATAACATGATAATTATAATAATATAATCATTTTTAAATGACATGCTGTATATCACAGTATGTCCTCTTTACTCCCATATGCCAAGACTTGTTAAAGAAAGTGAATTTTTCTCCAACTTCACTGAATTCTTCATATCCAATAAAATGAATTAACTTTAAGCTCACAGCCTGATGAAAGGGGGGATTGCCCGGTTTTGTAATGGCCAGCATCACCAGTTTCATTCCTTGTACAAGTCATGCTTTTAGTGCATGCATCTGGGAAACCAGACTTACAGAAAACTGTGAGCCACCTTGTGGATGCTGGGAATTGAACCAGGGTTTGTGGGGGTTTTTGTTGTTGTTTTGTTTTGTTTTGTTTAAGGAGCAGCCAGTACTGTTAACCACTGAGCCATATCTCCAGCTCCACTTTCCTGAAGTTTTGTGTTTTAATATATACAACCCATTTTGAGTTCATGCTGTTCGTAGTCCCAGGAGAAATTTTGAAGCAGAACTAAATGCTTGTTGCTCTGTTTCCGGATCTTTATTCTTTTCTATGCATCTTGTCTTTCTGTCTTCTGTCCAGTGGGACTCACACACAAGAAAAGCATTGAGAGTGGCCGTGGAAAGAGGTGGAAGGAAAATTTCAGTGTATGTCCATCCAGTATGTGTATACATATATGCGTACGTATACATTCATTTTAAAGACCTTACCTGCATTCCCTCCCCTTTCACTACCTTTTTCTTCCCCTGCCCGCACCCTTCTCCTCTCCTGTTCCCACCCCTCACTATCCTCTTGCCCTACAATATCAAGCCGTGTCAGATGAGATCATTGGCTGCTCTACCCACTGACAGGCCTGGAGATTCACTCCACAGCTTCAGGCCCAGGAGTGAACAAGTCCATTCTTTCAGGAAGTGGACCAGGCAGGCACCCTGGTCATGGCGCCAGTTCAGAACTACACTTCTGCTTTGGAGACAGGTGCCAAGGACAACACCCTGAGCAGAGAGACAAGCCACCAACAAGAGCAGCTGACTAGAAACCCAGAGTCTCAGCCTTGCAGACATGAGCATGTGGGACCCTCCACAGGGTGATCCTAATTGAGCATCTCCAATTGGAAGTCATAAAAGTTGCAGGTACCATAGCCTGTCTCCGAACAAGAAGTTCAGTGCTACAGTATTGTTCTCTGTGATGTTTGGTGCTGACTCTCTTGTGTCTGTCCTCTTCTCGTCATGTATCCTTGGACAGAAGGCCCAGGGCCCAGATCACAAATTCTTCTAGAGAGATAACTCTGGAATCCTCTGGCTGTGAGAGGGGTCTGTTATATGGACTCTGTCACATCACATGAGGCAGAGGGCCGAGGTGGGATGGATCTGAGTGGGTTGTGCTCACCAGGTAGAATTTGGCTGTGGTATGGGCCTGCTGCTGTCATTCAGTCAAGGATGAAGATGGGTCATCCCATATCCTCTGGACCACAGGAGTCTACAATGAGGGCAGGTGATTTCCTGGCATCCAGAGGGATTTGATACATACAGATATAGTAGTGAATAAATGAATGGATGAACAATCAAGAGAGAAGAAAGAGAAGGAGGATCTGGCTGCCCAAAAAGAGCTGTGTTCTGGGCAGGGGACTAAGTGTTGGGAGCTGGGCAAGCAGAAGAGCAAGTACAGGTAAGCTTTACATCAAAAAGGGTACAAGGGAAGACACAGAAGCAGGCTGGGTCACTGGCAAAGGAAATTCTCCAAGCACTTAGTGACAGCATGCATGTGCTCCAGGGTCCTCCCAGCAGCCTATCAAGTAAGAACTCTACTCTCCTGCCTCCTCTTAGGCACTTGTCATCCCTGTCCACTTGCCCGGACTCACACTACAGTTTCCACACACACCACACACACACTGAGTTCCTCACGGTGGGACAGTTCCTGGACCGATACACTCAGGCTGGGAGAACCTGTTAACTCTGCAAAGTAGACCCAGGCTTCTACTGGAGGAGACAGGCTTTGAATAATACTAACAGTACCAAAAATCTTAACCTAAGTCTCAAAAGATACGGGGTAAGAACTACCAGTGTCTGGTGCAGGTATGGTCTTCAGGGAGATGCATCACTTGGCAGATCTGATTTCTTTCATTTTTTTTCCCACTTTTCTCAGAGGCCATATGGGCCAATGACAAGGAAATTGCTCTACTTCCAGATGGAAGATTCTAGTAGCCTAGGAAATAAACTCAACAGAAAGCCATTGAAGCAGTTTCCAGAGGTTCTGGAAGGCAAAAGTACATTAACCTAGTGCTTTGCTTTGTTGGAGTGAGGAGAAATGACAGGTCAGGCTCCTGCCAGGTACTGTTATCTCTTGGGCAGACAAGACTGAAGTGACATGCCTCAGACAAGTAGGGACTGCCATTTTTCCTTTGTGAGAAACCGGGTGATGAGTCCCTGCTGGAAGCATTATAGTTTCACATTATCAGAGCCAGCATCTCAGCAAGACCTGGCTCATTTCTTGCGGTCATGGGTGACTGCCGAGGTCTGACCTGAGGTACCTCTCTCACAGCAGTGGAGACCAGGACAGATCTACGAAACTTCTCACCCTCCAGAATAGGTACGAGAACAGAGTGTTGGGATAGTGACTGGGTTGGTCTGGTTGCCATACTGAGCCCCTTAGGACCAGCCTTGCAGCTTTTGCAAGACTGGTATGGTCGGAGTTCAGCTAGAATGACAGGGAATAGCAGAGCTGGCACCCTCTCCAAATTCTTGCTTCCTGCCTCTACCTGCAGCATCACTTACCTCCTTGCTTCAGCCTGCCCGGCTGGGAGCTCTGACTCTTAGCTGCCCCCCTGGATCCTTTCCAAGGTGAATTATTCATGAGTCTAACACACATGCTGGTGGAGTTCCCACGAAGGCTACTAAGGGAACAGCCTATATGTAACCTGAAGCCCTAATACTGGTATGGGGCTGGGTGGTGGTGGGGGTGTTGGGGTAAGGCCTCCAACTTCATTTCCAAGTCAAGCAGAAGGAAAGGCAATTCTCTGGATGGCTGAGGTGGTCAAATTGAATGCAAGTCAGGAGCTTTCCCCATCTGCCGCCATTTCCATGTTCTGAGGATAAACATGACTACTGAGAATTGAGCACTACGACTTAGGGTCCCCATCTTGGGCCCTGAAGGCAGGCAAGGAGATGAGAATCTAGGCCTTGGTGAGCACAAGGATCTTCGCCCCTCTGTGCCCAGGGTTCCATGACACTGGGGCTGCTGTGAGGATTAAATGCAACAATCCTCTTGCAATAGATGCAGGAGACTTACCATGCTCCCTCAGTACATGGCCTTGCAGCTCTCTCCTCAAGAGGTCGAATCTGAGACATATCTGAAGTCTAGGCAGGCCTGTGGCTTTAGCAGAGGCTAAACACATAACATCACTCAGCCTCTGAGACTTGGCATGTCCTCCAGAAGAGGGTAAGAGAGCAGAACCTGAGGAATAAAATGTCATGGCCCCAGGGAGACCTGGGAGCTTAGCCTGAAGGCCTGGTCTTGGCCCAAGGACCCTCATGCCCTTCTCACACAGGAGAGTTTCTAGAAAAGGCCATGACCCTTCTGAGACATTGGGAGTGTCAGGAGCCTGTGTTCTGGGTCCATGGGAGGCCAATCCTGGCAGTGGGACACCCACAAGTATTCTGGAGTTACTCAGTATGGCCACACAGTCGCTTTTTAAAGTCATAACACACTCCAGTTTGCAGGATCCCAGAACTTAGTGTATCCAAGGTACACAGTGAGGGGTGAAGTGGTACAGGCAGGCTAGACTTAGTTTACTCTCTTCTGGGCAGCTCATACATCTGGGAAGCTTGTTTATTTATCCTTAGATAATTTTCATGTGCTTTTCCTTCAGTGGCTCCACCTTCTTTTCTGTTTTATTTTGTCCCATAGGTGATGGTCTACATTTTGATTTGGGGCTTGTGCCATTTTGCCTAAGCTGTGAAGGAACAGTAGAATCAGCCTAAAAATCCTGTGTTATCAACAAGTGGACATCACATTTGCCATCAGGAGGACAGTGCTGCTTTCCAGCCTCCTGCATATGTTGAAGTTTTCAGCCACTAGAGTTCAAGAACATCCTTCAAAACACCCATTAGTAGCTAGAAGGCTGAGACAAAGGCACAAGGCACAAATCTTTCAAAACTGTCACCATTAATCTCCTGAAACAAAAGCTCAAGGCACAAACTCTTCAAAATTGCCCTGTTGGTCTCCAGTATTTCTTTTGAATGTAGATTTCACTGTAATATGTGGGTTGGTCTCCAGCTCTAGTCTCAAGCAATGCTCCCACATCAGCCTCCAGAGAAGAGCTCAGGACCACAGGCGTGTGCCCCTGGGACAACGCCCTGCCAATCTTCAAATCTGAGGAAGGTACTAGAAAACATAAACAAGAGTGTCTGCAGGCTTGCTCAGTTGGTTACAAGATTCCAACTAGAAACACAACCTATCTCTGTGAATCTTGTTCACTCCCTTTAAACACTGTTTCTGGAAGCTCCTTGTAGCTCTTTGTGGCTCTTTGGGCTCCACAAGAGAATAGGGATCATGGTTACAGGGTTCTTTCTCTGACTGAAACAGCTCAGAGACCAAAGGAGGCTTTTATTTTCAGGCCCTCTGGAGACTCATTTCATGCTCAAAGAAGGTGGGGATATGACTGGTGGTTTCTTGGTCACCTGTGTCTTTAGCACCATCCTCTACAGTGGCTTACACAGGAGAGAGGGGCCGAGCAAAGGTGGCCCTCCTGGACCTGGGTCAGAGTCCTGATGTTGACTCCTTATCATTCAGACAGCTGAGTCCACCCAAATTCCAAGGGTCTGGGAATAGCTTTCCCTTGAGCTTCAGCCAAGTCACAGCCTCTTTGAGAAGCACCAACTTGGTGTCCAGTGTCTGATGGTCTTGTGTGGCCACTTGCTGAGCACAAGACCATCGACGGCTTCTGTCTCAGCTTCCTTGTATGCAAAACAGAATGAGCAAAGGTCACATCAGCATTTAATATTGCTGGTGTGTTTTGTTTTGTTTTGTTGAGACAAGATCTTACTCTGTAGCCCAGGCTGCTCTCTTAAACTTGAGGCAATCCTCCTACCTCGGTCTTCTGAATGCTAGGATTATAAACATGAACCACTAAGCCTAGATCAGTTTTGTTTAAACCATAAAGAAGGGCTAGCAAAGAACAGAGTGGACCTCTCCCACTGCCCTGTGCCCCACGCTTCTCTTGTCCCCACCCACCAGGCTAAGTGTAGTTTGGCCTGGACCCTGCTCTGGGCTCTCTGTGTGTCCCAAGCCCTGTATCCTCAATACAAATGAATGTCAGGTCAAATTTAGACTCCTTACCCAGCTCATGGGCCTGGCCTCACAGAACCTGAAGAGCCAGTTCCTAGCTCATTTGAAAGGTTAGGAAAACAGCTTAGGAGGTGCTCTGCTTCCAGAAGAGGCCAGCACCCAACTTCTGTACCTTTCTGTATCATGGGTTCAAACCAGAGACTGCCAGGAAAGGGCAGGACAAGTCCTTCCTAGAAGTCTGAGTTCTCAGCTGAAAGTCCCTAGAAACAAAGACAGAGTCCAGCCTTTCCCTAGAAACACTTGCATCCTCCTGACATTGTGCATCCTTTGGAGATTCAAGGCCCTTCCTGACCCAGATATATCTTGTCATCTGCTGCATGAGACCTTCTCATACGTATCCTTCAAAACACACCAGAGCAGCTGAAGAACTCTCTGGAACATGGACCATTCCATGGAGAATTCCATCAAGGTAGGCCATCCTCTGGTCTCAGTATGCACACTTATGTACACATAGGAACATGCATGAACATATACATACACATCAAAATACTAATGAGTAATAATAATAAAATAAAGAAAGCGTTCCTTCAGTAAGGATACTCGTCAACAGACAGAGAGGGTGGATGGGTATCCAGGCAAGGTTGTTCTAGCTTATTCTCCCTCTGCAAGGGATGGAGCAATAGGAGAGGGGAGGGATGTGGGGGAGAAGCCAGTCACAGTGAGTGGAGCCAGAGCCCTGAGTTGAGGAAATTGTAAATTTAGACTGTCCCAGTGTGAGGCTGCCCCAGGGAATCATTCTTTAGGAGACTTCAGAAGTCAAGCTTGAATCGGGATGAGAAGGCTGCCCAGTGGCTCCCTGTCCAGTGGTGTCTACATGTTTCTTCAGACTTTTCTTCTCCCCTATATGATCCTATTCCCAACTTGTCTCTAGTATGTCCCTAGTACCTGGCACCCCTGATTTCCCAGACTGGAACTCCTTGTTACCCGACCCTCTAAGGATGATCAGGGCTTTATAAAGTTGTAACCCCCCTCTGAGTTCCAGCTAGGTGTGTGCTCCCTTTAAGCTTCTCCAGAGCCCTGCTCCTTCAGGAGAGTTTCCTCCTTGCCTCCTATTGAGTCTTGCTTTGGTCAGCTACTGACATGGCCCCAATACTTCTCTAGGACTGTCCTACTAACAAGACTGTTCCTAGGCTTTTCTCCTCTGCATCAGGGTCTCTGGCACACTCACGTGGCTCCCACAGTCTGACCATTTTCCTGGGAGAGGAGACAGCAATGGGGGCAGAGCTGGGCTCCTGTCAGTAGGGTGCCTCTTTCTCTTCCCTCACAGGGGACCACCTTCCCTGTACCGCACCATTAGCCCACGAAAGGCACAGCAGAGCCCAGGCTTGGCAGGTGTTAACCATCTTCTCCCTGTCTGCCCATCAGTAATTAGAAGCTGGCAGGTGGGTGGTGAGGCAATGGTTTGGCATTGTTTTCACCAGCATGGAACTACTTTCTCTGGAAGCACAAACCTGTCTGAGCCAGCTGCCATGACTGTGTCCCCAAAGGGGAGGAAAAGCATGTTTGATGCCATCAGTAGAAGACAGGATTATGAGCCTTCAAACATCTTTTTTTTTATACTTTTATAATTTATATTTTCTCTAAAGGTAAA
>NW_004949170.1:362246-368335 GCF_000317375.1 Microtus ochrogaster | reverse complement strand
CTACAACCAGCTCTTGGGGCAGCACTGAGTATTCTCTGCCCATCAGGACAGGTTTGCTTATTAGACTTTCCGTATGCAATTTGCCGTGTGTCTGCTATGGGTCAGGTGGACATGGGGTGGGGCATCAGAAAGGGAGAGAGTTGTCTTCCTGTGTCTGAGTCCCTAGAACTAGGGCCTAGAGCCTCACACAGTACGCAGTACATGAGAAGCAAGGCAGAGAGGCACAATAAGTTCCAATAACTCTAAAGCCCATTGCTGCAATAGAGTGTCTAGGCCTCTACCCCCAAGGTATGTCTTAAATCCTAATACCTAAGGGGCTGGTGGTAGGGGTAGGGCCTTTTCAGAGACAGAGGCAGAGGGTAGAAGGATGATCGGGTCTTGAGGGGAGCCCTTAGGAGTGGGTCTCACATCCTTGTTGGACCCTAGAAAGGTGAGATTCCTCCCTCTACCATGGGATAACAGAAGGTGCCGTCTTTGAACCAGAAGCCCTCCCCAGACCCTGAACCTGCCAATGCCTGGATCTCAGAACTCCCAGGCTCCCAAACTACAGAAGTTTCCCCCAGTTTCTGGTGGTCACTGAGTTTCCCATGGTCCTCCTCTTCTGTGACCTGAGAGACTCCTGCTGTACATACAGTCACCCAGAGTCAAGAGTAGTTTTTGTTATTGATCAGGATGAACCAAGGTACTCACCAGATCCTTAACACACACTTACTGCAAGAGTGGATGAGGGAAAGCCATCCAACTCTACCATCCAATCCAGGCACAAATGAATCATCTTCCTTACTCCTGGAATGCACTTTCCAGGCTCAGTGTGCTCAGAACCCAGAGGCTAAAGCCGGAGATGTGTCTCAGCGGTAGAACGATTACCATGTATGCATGCGGTAATCCCCAGCACCATCGATAAACACATAGACAGAGCCAGGGCCATGTTCTGCATGTGGACACATTTCAACCTGGACCAGGATCCAGAGCCCAGCAGTGCCCTGTGAAGGCCAGACACTGGCAGCAAGCAGGTGCCTCGGGTGTGTGCTGAGTCCATGCCTGGCTTTGAGAAAATGGATCTAACATTCAGAAAAGGTCAGAGTTTCTCCAAAAGCAAAAATAGCACAGGAGGAGGACAGGATTAAGCTGAGGAGTGCATAAACCAAAGCCTTGGCTTTTTTCGTGAGTGGTTACTAAAGGACTTTGTGGCCATTTAACAGAGAAGACTCAGGGAACAATTTGAACCGAATGACCTGGGGGATCAAATTCAAAAGATGAAAATATCTCTCTGATCAGTGCCCTCTAGCTCAATTCTCCTCCTAGTCAACAATACAGGCTTTTACATCATTTTTAAACTTGCTGGACAGAAAAGGGTGTGGAAGGGAAGGGAGGAGAAAGGAAGTGTGGGAGGTGTCGGATGTGCCTACCATCCTGGTAAGGGAAGGTTCCCAGGTGAAGCAACATTTAGGCTGAGCTGATCCAGGACTGCAAACAGATCCCTTCAGGAAGGGTCAGGCAGCACCTCAGCTGGGGCAGAGCCTCAGCTGAGACCAGGTCACGCTGCTTTAAGATCTCTGTTCTCAGGGATACTGTGTTGTGCCAAGCTAATGTGTACTCTCCCATGAGAAGCAGATGAGGAAGTTGAGGCTGGATCAATGGAGTCATCTGCCAGGCTACACATCCCAGTATCCCTCTTTGCAGTCACTACACATGTCATAGTACCTGTCTCTGCCCAGGGCACCTCTGAGCACCAGGGTCTGATCAACCCTTCTCTGAGCCCCAGTAACACCCTAAACCTTTTGGACTAGAATTGTAATGCATCTTCATGCTGAGACAGCCTGCACCAGCCTGTCAGGGCACCAGCCATGAAAGATTCTGTTTTCAGAATGTAAATGAGAAGGAATGCAGGGAGGCAGGTCAGGCCAGCCAGAGCCTGAAGGTCCTATGACCTGGGGCTCAATAGAGACGACAGCACCTCCCTAGACAAGGACAGGGAGAGTGAGAGCTAAGAAACACTTTGTGATAGCACTGTGGGGACACATTTGCCAAGAAGATCCACAGGAAACTTATTTGGGATAATAATCACATGACACTTGATCCAATAACAGTGATAATCACTAGATAGATGCCTCTCCACTCAAGATGGTGTCATGTTTCATAAAAACCCTTGGTAGGTTGAACATAGTGTAGGTAAAAAGTGTGTAACTCACCTGACCCACCTAACTAACACTGTGGCTTAGCCACACAGCACTGCAGAGCTTTTCCTCATGATCTGGGACTGACTGGGGCTGCAGTTGCTACCACTGCCCCATGACTCCAGCAAACCTGGCACCATCTATGGCTAGCCCAGGGAAACTGCAGAGGCAGAGTGCTAAGTTCATTTTCTACCGACTGTGTATTGCTTTTTATCATGTGAGCTTAGGGAACCCCCCTTTGAGCCGTCATAGATCAGGCTACTTCTATACCCAGGACCCCAGTATGTGTGCCCGAAGGGTCATGTTGGAGAGAAATGGGGGACCTGCAGTGGTTGTCAAAGTGACACTGAGTTCCCAGGACTCAGTGAGGTGAGTGGAGCTGCCTTGGTCACCAGGCCTGATGGGCCAGCCTGGGCTTTACAACTGATTTTCTGGACTCACTGTTCATAGACTTCCTCTACCTCTGCCTAGAATATTCCACCTAACCCTCATCTACAGTCCTCTCCCAGAGTCTTTGTCAGTCTCTAGATCTTCAATATTTATCTCATGGAATTTGGTCAGAACCTCAGCAGGAGTCATGGGTCACAAAAGCTTTTACTGCTTGGCTGGAGCCCCTGGAAAGCTGTCTTCAATGTGCAGGCAATGGTTGTCTATGCACCACATGAGGAAGCGTCCAAGACCCAGCAGCTCTTTAACATTGCTCAAAAATAAAAGTTCACATTGAAGACCACACAATCAAGTTACCAAAACAATTGGCGGGGAGGGAACCTCATATTTTAAGATTACAGCTTTGTGTTGAGCCATGTTTGTAGCTATCCTGGATCACATGAGGCCACATACAGCCCACAGGGCACAGGCCAGACATATCTGCTAGGACCTTTGAGAGCAGGTGTTGAAAGCTCCTGTGGAACAGCGGTGAAACATGGGTACTCTGAAGTGGGGGATGCTCCGTGCCCTGATTTTATTTCTGTTGCTGTGGTAAACGCCATCCATGATCAAAAGCAACTTGGGAGTATGGTGGTATGAAAAGGAAGTCCCCCATAAATTTTGGACATTTGCAGACTTGGTCCCCAGTTGTTTGTGTTTTGAGGGAGGCTTAGGAAGTATGGCCTTGCTGGAGGAAGTGTGCCACTGGGGGCAAGCTTTGTGCCACTCCTAGGGCACTCTCGGATTCCTGTTTGTGGTTGAGATGTGAGTGATCAGCTGTCCCTGCCACCACGCATCTGCTTGGTTATTACTGACCCTACCCCTCTGGAATCTTAAGACCCAAATAAACCCTTCTTTCTGTAAGTTGCCTTGGTCATGGTGTTCTATCGAAGCAACAGAAAAGTAACCAAAAGTAAGGAAGGGTTTATTTCTGCTCACAGTTTATGGTACATCATTCAGGGAAGCCAAGGCAGGAACAGAAGCAGAACCACAGAGGAACACGGCTTACTGGCTAGCTTTCCATGCCTGCTCAGCCTGCTTTCTTATATCTTGGTTCATTCAGACCTGGAAGCTGCCAACATACATGAAGAGGGCACCCCCAATGCCTCCCCCACGCATGGCCATGAGGCTGCCTGTTAAACTCTGAGGCTCCAGATCACCTCACTCTTTTGTTTTTCTTGTTTGAAATGCTCTATCTGGTGTTATAGTAACCTCTTGTCCCCTGGCCTCTGCTAACACGCCAAGGTATTTCAAGGTATTTTGAATGTGGAAGGGTCATGGTGAGTTCAGTTCATTCCTGCAACCCTGATTGCCACTCTCTTTCCTTTTCACGATCTCTTTCTTCTTTCTTTCTTTCTTTCTTTCTTTCTTTCTTTCTTTTTCTTTCTTTCTTTTCTTCTTTTTTCCCTTTTCTTCTTTCCTCTCCTTTCCTTTCTTCCCCTTCCTTCCTTCCTTCCTTCCTTCCTTCCTTCCTTCCTTCCTTCCTTCCTGACCGTTGTGGAGACAAACATCCTTGCTTGTTCTCATCCCTTCATCCCTGCTTTTGTCTCACTTAGGGTCAACCAGAGAAGGCCACACCTACTTCTAGGGACCCTTCCTTCCTCCCCAGGATGACAGTCTTCACCAACACACACCTGGTACCGTCTGTCCATGACAAAATTTTCTCCTCACCTACAAAGACAAGCAAAGGGCCCAATTGCATTGCTCTAGTGAATAAAATAACCTGTTTTTCTCACTTAGAGGACCTTAACCTATTCCACATGCAGATAGGATGCTGTCCTGTGCATTCCAGGCTCTTCCTGATAGGGCTGACCTGCTTGCGGGCTATGGAACTGATTGGTTAGGTTCCCCTCCTCCCTCCCCCTCTACCCTCACATGGGAAAATATAACATAGAGAAGAGACAGATGCACTGGGGAGCTAGAAGCAGCAACAGCTTGGCAATGAGGTAGAGTTATTTCACAAGCTGGGACACTGGATTCAGACTTAAGTCCACAGCCTCTTCCAGGGGCTCCCCTCTTTATCAGAATAGATCTGGTGTTCCCATCTCACAGGAGTCACATGGGCCTTGAAGAACAGTGCAGGTGGTCACTGCTCGCTGCACTGACTTCTGGGGCCAGTCTTTCATCCACGGCCTAACAGGCAAAGCCACTGCTCCAGGCAAGGGCTGAGTCTGGGAAAGTCATTTTGAAAGTGGCTCCCAAGGCACAGTGGGTGCAGGTGAGGGAAGATCAATAGCATTCATCTGCCCACATCAGGGAAAGAAGGCAGGGCAGATAGGCTCTTGCTGCAGGGAAGAGATAAGGGGCTGCAGGAATTGATAGCAGGAGGCTGCAGGTAGCAGAGAAGTACTGTGTCTTGGCAGCATGGCCCAGAAAGTCTGAGGTTCAGACTTATTTGCACCAGTGGCCAGGCTACATACAAAACTGTGATTGATGCTCTGCCTCCGTCCAAAGACTCAGGCAAGCGTGGAGTCACAAAATGGGGTGAAAAGTCTTGTCGAAGACTGGGTGGGTCCTTTTCTTCCCAAGCAGTGGTTATGGCTGCCTGAGGAAGGAGGGAGCAGCAGGTTCTCCTGAGATGGTAGCAAAGCTGGAGCAAGGGGCATTCTCAGAAACTACTGTGGGTGAGAAGGGACAAGAATAAGACAAAGTTTTGCTGGAGAACTTTCAGAAAATGTAGGTAGAACAGCAGGGATGGGGAGAGGGCATGTCAGGGAAAGCTGAAGTGTGAAGACTTTTCTAGAAGTTTGGTGCCAAGGGAAGAAGACGCAACCAGGGGGCCTCAGGACTGACTGAAGAGAGGGGTTCCACCTGCCACCACACTACCTGAACATACCCCAGGGCAGGAAGCTCTGAACAGCTGTGAGGATTATCACTAAGCTGATAGTTTGTTATTATTGTTTAAAAACTTCCTTACGTTTATTTTATATGTGTACATGTGTAGGTCCATAATGGACCTATATGTGGAATTAAGAGAACACTTTGCAAGAATAAGTTCTCTCTGTCCATCATGTGGGCTCCAAGGGTTGCACTTGGGTTGTCAAGCTTGTTGGCAAGCATGTTACCTGGTAGGCTCAAGATGGTATTTGGGGCCACGTCTTTGGCCAGATTCTTTTCCCTTTGGAAGTGTGATTTTTGTGACATTGCTTAGAAAGTTCAATGGTTCCTCAAGGCAGCAGCATGATGCATGGACACTCCACTCCCTCCCCACCTCTGGCTCCCTTTCGTGGAGTCACCTGCTATTGACCCTCCCAGCTACTTCTTGATTTTTTGTTTCCACATTGCTATTAGTAATAATATTATTATTTCTTGTTGTTTTTTAGTTTTCTCCTCACGTATACCATATAAATCTCCATATACCCTCACTACATAATACCCTACTCATTATCATGACAATTATCACAACCTGTGACCAAATTCATGTCTGCTTTTAGTGTCATTATGACCCATAAATGTTGTCTCATCTAAAACACTTAGGGCCGGGCA
>NW_004949170.1:359353-362024 GCF_000317375.1 Microtus ochrogaster | reverse complement strand
TTTTTCCTGGAGTTGGCTATTGCTTTTTTTTATTGTTGCTGTTACTTAAGTACTTTCTGATAATTGTTCTTCAATAATTAAAACTCTGTCAAACTCCTAGTTTTAGTTTGCTTTCTGTTGTTACAATAAAACATTCTGACCAACGCCATCTTGGAGGAGGACAGGGCTATCTGGCTTACAGGCTACAGTACATCATTACTGGAAGCCAACACAGGAACTCCTGGGGAAAAGGGAATGACTTCCTTCCAGGGGACAGCATTCTAGAAAAGGCAAAAGTGTAAAGATGGAAAGAATTTTTGGGAAGGGGGACGATGTGGATGCCAAGGGAAGTGAGGGCAGTTTTGGGTTCCCTGTGCATCCTTGTATGCACTAAGGTGGTAGCTACCCAAGTAAGTGTGAGTTCACAGTGTACCCCATTCTATCTCAGAAAGCTTCACCTTTTAAACCTATCATATTATTATTGTGGCTGTTGCTGTGACGGGGATGCAGCCTAGGAAATCTAGGGTCTTGTGCAGGCAAATACTCTACCACTGAGCCACATCCCAGTACAAGGAACCTGACTTTTAACATAAAGGTTGCAGTCCAACAAGCCCGGGAAATGCTGAAGCCCATGGCCCTGTTCACAGAGTCCCTGAGGATTAGGCTTAATCAGGGTCCTTAATCAGGACTGAGAAGTCCTACAGTTCACTTATCCAATATAATTCTTGCTCTAAAGCTTTCCAAAGAACAGGCTTTGACAGCTATCCGGAGGGACTATCTTGAACCCCTCTGTGCCGTCTGATCTTGAGGCTGTTTGGCCAATGGCCTCTCTGAGGGCTCAGGTGAGGCTTATTTGAATCTGCCTGAGGTTTCAATGAGGAGGGAGTGGTCTCTTCTTCCTTAGCACACATTGACTATAGTACTTTATGATCCCAGAAAGGTAACTCCCACACGTAACTTCAGCCTGACCGAAGTCCAAGGACCCTGGGGGCCTGAGAGCAGCTAGAAAGCTAAAGCCCTGATAGCCTCAGTCACCCTCAAAGAGGTTGGTGCTGGTTGTCCTGGTTGGTTGAGTATGATGCCCCATTTTCCCTTGAATTGTACAAGACCCCTCTAAGTCACTGTGATGCTACTTCCACATGATTTGGGACAGGAGCCCATACCAGGCAGTACAGAACCACCGTTGTCAGGGTTGCCCTTGCAGTCAGACAGGGTAGGGTATTTATATCAGTACATTCAGTTGCTGCCAAGCCCAGCTCTGTGGATGCTGGTCCACAGGAGAGCCATACCTGGAACTCAAGCTGGGAAGAAAGGAGGCCACTGTACAGGGCTGGCATCTCTTGCTCTGCCAGACTGTAATCTCAGGGCCCCACCTCTGCCTCACCTTATACCCAGGCTGCCAGCCTCCTGACAACCAATCAGCTGCTAAAAATAGCCCTAACTTGCAGCCAGAGTCTGATGTCATTCTTTCCGGGCACTAGCCCAGTGACAATGGAGTCTATTATGGCTCCCACTGCTCCTGAAGCAGAAGTAGCCAGAGAAGCTTTGCAAACTCAATTATGGATCCTGGGAAATCTGAAAACTGAATGGTGGACACTGGGAACTTTCTGGGCTCCACACATTTTCTGAGGCTAGGTGTGATGGAACCATGGTAGGAGTATACTCTGAAGAGAAACTGGCCCAACAAGAGCTTTCAGATCCTGAGACAATGAGATCCATGGCCCCTACAACAGAGCAATTGAGAGGCATTAGTGTTAATAAAAAGAAGTCCATAAATATGGGGATGGGAATGTAGATCAGTTGGTAGAATGCTTCCTTATCATGCATGATACCTTGGGTTTAGTCCCAGCACCACACAAACCATGTGTAATATAGTACATGTCTTTAATCCTAGCCCTAGAGATGTGGAGACCACTGGAGGATCAGGAGTTCAAGGTCATCCTCTGCTACATAGTAAGTTCAAGACCATCCTGGGCTATACAAAACCCTATCTTTTTTTAAAAAAAAAATCTATAAATATGGCCTACCACATATTCTTGTTGCTTTGGGTGTCTGGGGTCTTTCTTCATAGCCCTGACTGTCCTGGAACTCACTATGTAGACTTCAAGCTCACAGAGATCTACCTGTCCCTACCTCCATATTTCCGGGAATTAAAGGTGTATACCAGCAAGCATGGCCCACCCTGTATTCTTCATTTTTCAAAAGAAGCCATGAGCGAGCTCACATTTTACTCACGATGGAAGCATCACTTAAGTTTCTACCACTGTCTGGCCACTTCACACAGGAGACAGGTAGGTGGGTGGTATAATGGGGCCCCTTGCTCTGAACAGAACTTGAAATAATTTTTTCCCCACTTATGGGGACCTTGACTCCCTGTTTTAGTCTATTAGGGCAGTACTGACAAACTGTTATGGGCTGGGTTTTCTAAACAACAGAGTGGCCCTGTGACAGTCCCAGAAATTGACTTCTGAGATCAGGTGTCTCCTGAGGGATGGCAGGGGTACGGAGGATGGAGGGAGAATAAAGGAAGGAGGAAAGAGAGGAGGAATGAGGAAGGACTGGAAACTGGTTCCAGATAGCTGGATTAGCTTGAGGTATTTTGAACCAGGAAAGCTACTAGACAGCAGAACACAGGACAGCAAGCTCAGGTCACGAGCTCTTTACAGTAGCAATGGAGCTGCAAGATAGAGAG
>NW_004949170.1:355776-359103 GCF_000317375.1 Microtus ochrogaster | reverse complement strand
TGGCAAAGATCTAAGTCGGGAGCAGGCCCTTGACCCTGGAGCGGTCATTATGAAACCACTGAGGGCATGATGGAGATGTGCCCCTTGGCAGTAGAACTAGAACTTGCCTTGCCAGCATCCAGGGAGCTGTTCTGAACCATCAGGAACCTCGGAACAGTCTGTGGTATCCAACCCAGTCCCACGAGAGTTTTTTAGTTCCCACGAGAGTTTCTTAGTTTGCTTCTGACCCCAGAGAGCCATGAGGTGTGCTCCTATGAGGCCTGAAGTCTCCAGAAGACTTTCTGTTTGCTCAGCCTTTAAAACCTTTCAGACCAGCAAGGCATCAGTCATCCTGATGGCCACTCACTCAAACCAAGTGCCTGTCGAGCATCACCTAGACGACAGCTTACCTGAGCTGCTGGGTTGTGGGTTTGATGCACATACTTGAAAAACCTTGCCTTTACCCAAGTAGAATGTTCACCATTCAATACAGGGTGTGTAATAACTTTTAGGATGCTGGAGAACCTGAGGACCTAGAAGGAGACATTTTTTCTCTTTGGGGTTATTGTTTGTCTCTCACTGTGCTGTATTTTGGGATTAATCAGACGGGGTCCTGCCCTGCTTGAAGGAAACTTCCACCCACTGGGACAGCTCAGTGCCTTCTTAAGGACTCTCTTGCCAGGCTGGGCCAAGGGAGAGCAATTCCATTGATCCCAGAGTTGGCTCCGCTAGAGCCCACCGCTCACTCAAATGGGGATGTTTTATCATCAGAGCAAGAAACCCACAGGCTGTTTCCTGGACGTTCACCTGGGAAGTTGGGGTTGTTTGTTTGTTTTAAGACAAGGTCTCAGGTGGAACAGCGCAGCCTTGAGCTCCCTCCTTAGCCAAGGATGACCTTGAACTTCTGATACCCTTCCTTTAGGCGCCAGAATTACAGGCCTGCTCTATCACTTTCACTTATGCAGGGCTAGAGACGGAACCCAGCACTCTACCACCTGAGTCACATTACAGCCCTCCTGGAAGCTTTAATTATTTGCATTTTTAGGCAGAAGAAATGTTGGTTTTCCCTGGGAAAACTCTAACAAGAGGAGCCTAACATCTCTGCCACAAACTCCCTCTGTTCCTTAAGTGAGCTCACCTAGCACGCATGAGACCTGGGGCTGATCTCTGGTGTCACATAAACCCAGTGTGGAGTCATCCTGCTGGCAGGAAGAGGGCCAGAAAACCAGCCTTTGTGCTCTGTGCTCTGCCCTTAGTCAGTGAGTAGACTTTGGCTAGAGACCTTGGCCTGACACCTTCACTTCATAACACTGTAAATGAAAACTCTGCCCCTTGAGATTTCCGCACCTCCCAGTTCCCACGAGGCCTAATCTTCTGTTTGTGAAATGACTCCCAGTTTCCATGGAGACCAGACACCTACAGTAGAGGTAAATTGTCAGTTGGGTCCAGGGCCCAACCCTGGGGCAGGGAGTGGAGAGGGCAGATTGGGCCCTTCCTAATAACCTAATTATTATCGTTCTCACACAATGGTTTACTTATTAATTATTCCCTAAGGACAGGAGACAGACCTGCCCCAGGTCACCTTCCTTGTCTTTACAAGCCTTGCCTTTCCCACCCCTGCACGTGTCTCAGCTCCTAGGAACCTTCAGGCCACTGCCAAGCTGTCCCCAGGGCAGAGGCAGGGCTCTTACTCAGCAAGCCCAGGACTGGCAAGGCAGAGCTCATGGGGAAATGGTCTCTGAAAAGATCAGACCTGAGCAGAAGTTCTAAATGGAACCTGTAGGTTCCAGTTAACACATCAGGCAGGCAGGCAGGCAGGCAGAAGCACTCGTGAGGCACCTACTGCGTACACTGTAAATGAAAATTCTTTCTCTTTATTAGCATTCCTGCATTAGCCCCACCTAGTACCCAGCTTCTCTGAAAATGGAAAAGATGCTGACGCCTTTGGAGGGGCCATTATTCTGCCCATCTCAGTAAACTCTGCCTGAGAATAGAGTACAAACTTGGCTCAACTGACTATCCAGGAAAGGTAATAGGGGTAGCTGCCCTGGAAACCTGGGCAACCCACTTCCAGACTACAACACAGACTAACAACATGGTTCGGCTGAAATGAGATGGAAGGTTGCCCCAAGCACACCTGTGCCCCCTGTCACCCAGAATTTGCACAGGGCGGGGAGGATTAGAGCAAGCTCATCTGAAGCTGGTAGAACCTTGCAATGGGAGAGCATATGGTGATGTGTTCAAGGAGATGGTGGCTGGGAAGTTTGCAAAGACTGTGAAGCAGGTGAACAAGCAGCCTCCACGAGAGGGTCCTCCTCAGCCACAGGGTCAGTCAGAAGGTGGACAGTCAGCCTCCAGGGGTATGTCCTTCTAGACTGTTTTCTGCGGGAGTTACAGTGACACTGGAACAGGACTGGTCCTCGTAGTCGTGAACTGCTATCAGACACATGTATCTGAGACCCTCTCCTTCACACCCCCTTTGGCTACCTTTCATTTGGTTGAGGCTTGACAGACTGACACCATAAGTCCGTTTTCTTAAAAACCAACCAACCAAACAAACAAAAACAACCTGTAGGCATTTGTGAAAGATGTGTGTGTGTGTGTGTGTGTGTGTGTGTGTGTGTGTGTGTGTGTGTGTGTGTGCGCGTGCATTCCTGAGTGTGAGCCATGACACAGGCGTGGTGGTTAGAGAACGGCCTTGGGGTTAGCCCCTTCTTCCACCTTGTTAGAGACAGGGTCTCCTCCGACTGTTTGCCACCTTCTCCAATACCCCAGGCTATCTGGCCTTCGAGATTCCAGGGATTCTCCTGTCTTCATGCCCTGTCTCACCACAAGAATACTAGGATTACAGATGCTCTCCTGCACCTGGCTTTACATAGGTTCTGGGGATCCAAATTCAGGTCCTTACACCTGCTTGGCAAGGACTTTACCCACTCGGCCATCTCCACCTATTGTGACTGCCTTTGGACTCTGTTCACCTTGCAGCCTGAACTCTCATGCTGAAGATCTGTCTTCCTCCTCCTCGTGGAAAGAGATCCTGCCCTGCATCAGACTCAGCCCCTGGTATGATCACCTCTTTCCCTTTCACCAGGCTAAGACGGAGATCTTTTCAACACTGTGGGTAAAGCCAGGCCCTCCAGATAACCAGGACTCCCTGTGTCTGGGGAAAAGAGGCATCTTGAGTTCTGTCACATTGCATAACTCACACATTAACCAAATTCCTCTCCCTTACCTAGAGAAAGACTGACCCCAGCCATGTAGCATGACCCTCTGCTCTGCCTTGGTCACGTAGCACAGGTCACACATTAACTCACCATGCTTCTAGAAGCAAGACCTCCTTTTACCTCA
>NW_004949170.1:330509-354621 GCF_000317375.1 Microtus ochrogaster | reverse complement strand
AGGATGGGGAGAACTTGGGGCAACGGGATGATTGGGATACAGGAAGGTTGGATAGGGGAGCAGGGAAGCACATATCTTAATTAAGGGAGCCTCAGAAACTTTTTAAAGATACTTTGTTGTGTCATGAGGTGCTGAAACACTCCTCAGACCTCTCTCATTACAAAGCTGCTGTCATTAATGAAGCTCTTGTCTGAAGGACTGTCAACTTGGTTTCTCTCTGTAGAACCTCCTCCCCTTTCATTCCCTAAAGTCTAGCAGGTACAGCCTGTGGAAGTGGCTCTTGTTTGACTGTCTGGGAGAAGGCTGCGTGTGCTACGGGGACAGAAATCTCAAGGGCATCTCACAAATCTTTGGGCTGCACCTTCACTGGGCCTTGTTTCACAGATCCCACGGTATGGACCACAGGCAAGCCAGGCTGGATGCACAGAGGAAAGAGAGGTAGCATCCACTCTGCCTTGCCCAACCTCTAACCTCAGTACAGAAGGACCAGGGTGAGATTTAGACTGCAGATAGATCCAGTTCTCTCTTGACTTTGGGAAGATGGGGTCAGGAACAAAAACAGGCACAACACTCTCCACATCCCTTCTCATTCTCAATGAGTTAGACCAACCCATGTGGACTGAATGCCGGAACCTTAACCCAGTCTTTACTGTCCAGATCCTGCTCTCAACCCCGCACTTCTTCTTCCTCCTCCTTTTCCCCAACACCCCCCAATTCTCAAGCCTGCTGGATAGCTCTACCTGGAAAGTTCCCGAGAAAAACAAGACCTTCCCCTGATGAGAGGTGTCAACCTCTTTGGCTGTTGGACAATGCCTCCTGGGGTCAGTCTTACTGGAAGCTTCAGCCATGCATTGTCTTATGCACTGCAGGCCTGTGTGTTAATTTGCATGTGGGCTCAGAGGCTTCCTGGAGAAGCTGATAGTGACCTAGAGGCAGAGGCAGTAGAAGAGGCAAGGAGTGAGTAACACCTAGGAACAGAAGGATAGGCAGGCCAAGGTATCAGACAGCCAGGCCCCTGGAGGAGGTCTTGACTGCCTACAGCTCTTGGGACCTGGGAGCCTGGGGGCCACTTAGAGCCCCCATTTACCATAGAGAAAAGCAAGGGAGAGCCAGATACAGGATCCCAGAGACTCTTACCTTTAGAGCATCCCTCAAGATGAGGGAAGCAGGGTCAGGTGCTGGATTTGGAAGAGCTAGAGAGAGAACCCAGGACTTGGTTAGATCTGGAGAGGCTGAGAGGTCGAGGGAAGGGCAGCTGCCCTATGCCCACGCAGATTTATGATAGAGGAAGGGCTGGGAAAATCTGCTAGAGGTGTCAAAGAACAGAGTCCTCCCCATTCTGCTGCTTGACTTAGGGGTCCTGGGGGCCTCTGAGTCCCTAGCGTACACGTGGTCTCTGCTCTGCATTTTAGCCTCTTGAATGAGGGGTCTCTGAGTAAGAACAACTCACTGGATTCTCTTTCTTTTTTTAAATTACATCTACCATCTATCTCTCTCTCTCTCTATCTCTCTCTCTATCTCTCTATCTATCTATCTATCTATCTATCTATCTATCTATCTATCTATCTATCTATTTGTGGCACACACAAAATAATTAAATGTAAAAAAATTGAAAGTGATTCCCACAGATCATCTGCTTCCTCTTACAGGGTGAACTCAAATTAGGACCCAAAGTCCATCAGAGCATTTGCGCTGTGTAACACAAGAAGGGGATTCAGGTCTGGGGAACCAGGCAAGAAGCCAGTCTACTCTGAGGATCATAAATTCACTTTGTCCTGGGGCTGGGGAATGGCATCCCTACATCCGGCTTTGCTTAACCTTGAGGGTGGCAAAGCCTGCCAGAGCCTGAGGACCAGGCTCAGCTGGTTCAGGTGCCAAAATACCTCCCTCTGCTTCCCAGAGCCAAGATGCTTGGCTTCCTGTGGGGCTGCTCAGCACTCAGACCCTCCTCTTCACTGTTGCAGGTGGCTCCACTACCCGCATTCTGCAAACTTTCTAGGAGAAAACTATCTGGATGCTTCCTTCCTGTATCCCTGCCTCCAAGCTCCCTCTGCCTCAGAGGAAAATCCCAGTCCTTACCAAAGGCTGACACCAACCTCACCAGTTAATCTAGACTAATAGGAGGAGGCTGGTGATCCCTCGGGCCAGGAGACACACCCTGCACCAGTGGCTTACCAAGGAGAGTGGCCCATATGCCAGATGCTTGTCTTCACATTAGCCATCCAACCTCCCCTGATCCCACCACACCCTCTGTGGTCAGCACTAGCCAAGCTTGTGGGATCCATACCACACTGAACTGAGCAGTGTGGGGCTGCATACACTGCATGCGTGCCCCAGGCTCCCAGCTTTGCCTGACACAGGCCACTTCATGACCTCGGCCACCTGTCCCCAGGCTCATTGAGAAACTGTAAGCTCCTGGAAAGATGGGAAGGGTCACCACACAACATCCCTTAGCTGGTTCACCAGTGGTTGCTATGACAATTTGAAGCAGGCAGTTTGCCATTTTGTGGGAACCTCTGCATGCTCCCAAATGCACCTAGCTTTGCTCTGAAAAGCAAGTAAGGACCTCCCCACTAACAGTTACAGTGTCTGTGGGCACAAAATCGGAGGAGATTATTTGTGGAGAACTCCAAATTCAGGAACATTTAAAAATAAAATTATATGGTCAAGAAAGGCTAGAAGCCAAAAGAGCTGCTGGATACGATACAGGTGCTCTACTGATACTGAAGATCAAGAAAAAGAGATAATTCATAGTCAGGCATTGGAATGCATGCCTGAAATCCCAGAATTTAGGAGTTGGAGGCAAACGATCGGGCCCTCTTCAGCCTGGGTTAAATGAACCTGTTATACAGAGCAAGTTCCAGGACAACCAGGGCTACACAGCAAAACCCTGTCTCAAAAAACCCAACCAAAACAACAACAACAAAATATGGGCCTGGCATGGTGGTTTAGCATGAGGCAGATTAGGTAGGTGAATTGGTCACAAGTTTGAGGGCAGCCTGGGGTACATAGTAAATCCCAAGCCAGACTGGGCTGTAGAGTGAGACCTTGTCTCAAAATTAAATTATATTAAAATATAATATGTAGTAATAGGTGCGGCGGGGCTGAGTCCCCAGCACCCCGGCCGCCTGCCCGGCTAGCTTATGCCCGAAATAACAACACACAAACTGTATTCATTTAATCACTGCTTGGCCATTTCTATCTAGCCTTTTCTAGGCTAACTCTCGCACCTGGACTAGCCCATCTCTAATAATCTGCTGTAGCCCATAAGGTGGCTTACCAGGGAGATTCTAGCCTACGTCCATCCTTGGTCGGAGCTTCATCGCGTGTGCCTCAGAGAGCAGAGCTCTCGCCTCTGCCCGCAAGAGTGGAGCATCGTGTCTCTCTGAGGCGTCTGCCCCCCCGAGAGGAGAGCTGTTGAGTCTCTGAGCTCACTTCCTCTTCCTCCCAGAGTTCTGTTCTGTTTACTCCTCCCATCTACGTTCTAACCTATCAGGGCAAGCAGCTTCTTTATTTAATCAACCAATGACCTTCCTCCATCAATAATAAGATATATGGTAGATAATTCATTCAGTATTTGGGCTATGTACTAAAAACTGATTCAATATGCATCTGAAATTCACGGACCATCTTGGATTCTATTTACTCTGCAAGTTTAAATGAAAGTTCAGCCCAACCATGCTCAAAACACAACCCACCTCTGTTGTAGCCCTGGTCTCATCCTCTGCATGAGAAACTAGAGGAAGCTTCATCTCTCTCCCATACACAATTTCTCCTCACACTCCTGCAGAGAAGTTACAGTTTGGGGATTATTTTTGTTGTTGTATGTTTGCTTGTTTGTTTGTTTTGAGACAGATTTCCTGGCCTAGAATTTATTATGTAGACCAGGCTAGACTTCCACTTGCAGTGATCTACTTGGCTTCTTCCTCCTGAGAGCTGCAATTAAGCTATGCATTACCATGCCTAGCCAGTTAGTTCTTTGTTTGTTTGTTTTTCAAACAGGGTTTCTCTGGGTACCCCTGGCTGTCCAGGGTACCAGGCTGGTCTCCACCTCACAGGGATCCACCTGCCTCTGCCTCCTGAGTGCTGGGATTAAAGGCATGGGCCACCACTGCCCAGATCAGTCAGTTCTTCTTGAAGGCATCAGAAATAAGATGGAAACAGGATAAATTCAGGGTTGCCCTCATAGCCTTTCGCTTCTGGAAAGGGTGTGGAAGAAGTAGGGCATCCTTGTGGAGAGTTCTGTGCACTCTGGCAGGGGCTACCCAGCCTGGTGTTTTGCATGTAGCTGGCTGGTTACACTGGCTAGTAATCAGGTGGGGTCATCCTGCACTTTCCCTGGCTGAACCTGCTACACAGCTTTCTCACCCTGGTGATGCATAGCTATGGTCCCACCACAGGGTATAAGATGCATGGACAGCTGTTCTCAGATGTACTCAGACAGCCAGTAACACATAGTACGGCTCTATGAGGTCCCAGGAGATGTTCTTTAGTAGAGGTGGACTCAGAGACGGTAGGAAGGACGAAGAGTGAAAGGCCTGTTCTAGAAGGAGTTGGGGGCAACAAATTCAGGTAGCGCAAGACCCTGAGAGTCCAAGAAGACCCAGGTTTTCTAGCCAGGGGCTGGAGGTTTAGTGCTATGGTCAGAGGCAAGAGAGCCTAAGCAGGACTGGGAAGATGGGGTGAGACAATCTTGACATTCACAGTTGACAGTGACTTAGGACGCTAAGCACCTGACCTGCAGACACAAAGTGCCCCCCACAGACCCAGACTCAGATCCAGTCCCTCCCACACCAAGTCCTTGGCAATAGCTCTGCATTCAAGAGCTGAAAGAAGCAAAGGCCAAGAACTCTGGACCTGCTCACACCTGACCCCGATTGACGCACCGTTTACAAACCCTTCAAAGGATTCTGGACACCCCCCCCCCATGCTCTTTGGGAACACGTGTGCATTCCCTCTGAGAAACTGCTCACTCTGGCTGTCTTCCTTACTCCCCTGGCCAGTTTTCCCTGGCCAGATGGTGGGAGGTTGCAGCCCTCCCCTGTGTCTAAGACAAAGGACAGTCTACTTCATGGACAATGGGATGGATCCACCCAGAACACAAGGCCCCACCCAGTGCAGATTGGCAGGTAATGATTTCCGGTGGCAGGTCCCAACAAGCTGCTGTTGGCTTTGAGAAATGAAGGAAAAATGTTCCCCGATGAGCTAAAGTGGCTCTTGGTGGCTTGGCAGCCTATGAGGACTGCACAGCCTCTGCACTAACCCCCTTGCCTCCTGAGGATGGCCCAGCCCTGTGTGGGGCCACTGAGACTCCTGCATCCTGTCACAACCGGTCCCTCTGGACTCCCCTGTATGCTAAGTAGTGTCCACAATGCTTGTACGGCTCAAAGTGAGTCCCAAGCGTAATGGGGAGGAAAAGGGGATATGGCTCTGCCACCCCTTTGTGTTTGTGAGTTTTGTCAACTTAACGCAACTTTCTCAATTGAGGGAAACTCAATCGAGAAAATGACCTCTAGGAAAGTCTGTGGGGAAATTTCTTGATTGACGATTCTTATAGAAGGGCCCAGCGCCCAGAAGAGTGGTGTTATCCCTGGGGCATGTGGTCCTGAGCTGTAATAAGAAAGCAAGTTGAGCAATTCAGTAAGCAATGTTCCTGTTTGGTCTCTGCTTCAGTACCTGCCTTGAGTTCCTGTCTTGGTTTCTCCTGGTGATGAACTGTGATCCGTAAGCCAAATAAACCCTTTACTCCTTAAGTTCATTTTGATACTGTTGTTTATCACAGCAACAGAACGCAAACTAGGAGGCCCTGTCATGGTCTACACCCCCTCTCCCTCAGTTTTCGGCATCAATCTTGACCAAGCGCACTCTGGCAGGACAACAGGGTTAGGCCTGACCCACTCCTCTCTGCTCTTTCTACTGCAGAAGCATCCTGGCGATAGAGATGCATGGAGAGACAGAAGATGAGTTCATTTGCCATTCTAGGTTGGGCAACACCAACCAGGCCAGCCACACAGAGTGTTGCTGAAAGCAGGGCCTCAGTCACCTTCCAGAGCAGCACATTCGCCCACACATGAGGCAGCTGCAGGGCACCTGGCTAGGGCCTGGAAGCAAGATCAGGGTGGGAACCACCCAGGGTCAGAGGCCTTGACATCCTCTAGAGGCTGAATGGGAGGCTGGGTGGAGGGAGCCAAGCAGGAGAAACAAGCTCCTCATAGTTGTTCTGCCCAGTTACTCAGACGAGGAAACAGAGGAAACATGGAATGTTCTCATTGGGGTCCAAAGCAGTGGGCAGGGAAGATCGCAGAGCACTGTCTCTCCATCCCTGGGAAGCCACTGGTGCCTCTGCGGGCTGGCTGCAAGGGGGGAAAAAAGGGCCCAATGTGAAGTACTGAGAAAACCAATTGGTGAGTGCTAAATCCAGGGCAGCTTTGCCCGCCTACCAGGCTCCTTGTCTCACCTTTATATCTACCCGCTGTGCCTCAGGAGGCTGTCAAGCCTCCTGGGCCACTCACTGGGCCCTGGGGACTGAAAACATGGTGTTGTAGAAGCCGACCTTAGAACTCCAGGCCACAACCATGAGAAGGGAAAGCTCTCAGTTCCTGTGATTCCAAGGAAAGCCCCTCAGAGTCAGACTCTGTGCTCCTGTGCTGAGCCACCCAAGACCCTCCTGCCTGCGCACAAGCATAGGCAGTATCTTCAGTCTTTTCCATGTTAATTTGTCTGTTTTTAAACTAACACAGTAAAAATGCCATAGTGTAAAAACCGAAAGACTCACGTGGAGAAAACAAACCGTAGCAGCTTCTCTGTCCATCCCCTATGCCAGCTAGGGCCCATTAGAGGCCTGGCTGCCCGTGTCCACCCGTCCCATGCTCTCTCTACCTTTTGCTTTTTTTGCTAACGACTGAATTTCCAGCTGTGCAGCATGCAGAGCTACCTCTTACATAACAACCCCTCTCACACCCACAGGGCGGTTACAGTTGTGTCACTGTTGTCCCTGGAATCCAAATTCACTGTTTAGACATCATTATGACTAGGCCACGGTCATTAGACCCACCCCTCATTGCTGATTTGGTGAGACATTGACCCCTGGCTTGGAGACAGAGTCATTTTTGGCAATAGCCTTGTCACATAGCTGGACTGTGGGCCGAAGCACCAGAACCCTTGCAAGTGACTGTAAGTAGACAAGGAGAGGGGACAAAACTCGAGGGCCAGAACTAAAGGAATGAACACAATTGTGGCTGACACAAGCTGTCTCTGGACTGAAATAAGGACTATGCTAAACTCAGCACCAAGGGGTGTAGGTAAAATCACTCAGAGACCAGAAGGAAGGCCAGAGGCCCATGTAATGCAGTTGTTAAGAAGGAAATCCTGAAGCCACCTCTGGGGGAAAACATCCCATCTACCTGCAATGGGGGTGACCTGAAAGTGTATCTCAGCCTGTGCTGGGGGAGAACTTAAAATGCCCTTGAATAACATCGTGTCAAGCCTCTGCATTCTTGGCTCTTGCCGTTTGAAATCATACTAACAGCGTGATTCAGAACCCATAGAACCCTGAAAAGAGCATAAAACTAATCATAGGTTGGCAGCCCAGCTGTGGATCTTATAATTTAAAAAAAAAAATCCCTCCCAGGCACAAAAGATTTCCATGGATAGAACAATATTGAAAATGAGTCCATGAAGATAAGACAGGCAGGAAAGCAATCCACCAGCAGACCCAACAAACCAAGGAATCAATTTCCCTGATAACCTCGGGTAATAGGGAAGGGCATACCTGTTTAAATTATTACAGTCATAAAGAACAAATAAACTCCAGACAGTACTGTAAAAACAAGACATACTTGGAAAGAATGGATAATTTTGAAGAGGAGGAAAAAAATGAGTGAAATAAAAATCTCAGCAGATATGTTTAAGGCAGAGTAGATGCAGCCTTGTTTTCTCTACAGCCAGGGCAGCTTGGCAACTAGAATGGACAGTTCCTGATGAGAGGGAGACCACAGGGACCAGAAAGTGAGACTAGAGACAGCAAGTCCATATTCAAAGGCGTTCTATGCTGAAAATCCTTTCCTTAGTGTTGAAGGCAATGATCTCTTATCTCCTGGCTTTTGTGTTGTTCTAGAAAACTGGTATATTGGATTCCCATGTTAGCACCCTCCAAGTTCCCCAAGATTGTGCTGAGTGGGTGTTCTCACAACCCGTGCTAACCTTCAGCCTGGGGAGCAATCTCTTCTTTCCGTAGCTCCGTATTGCAGATGTTTGGATTCTGACGGAACTCCCATTTTCTCATCTCTCCTCTTCAAATTTCTACCTTTCTTGCTTATATCTACAGAGCTAGTTCCAGGACAGGCTCCAAAGCTACAGAGAAACCCTGTCTTGAAAAACCTAAAAAAAAAATTGTTTATTATTATTATTAGCGTGGATGGGGATACCGGGCGTACCTCTGTGTGCATGCGACTTCAGAGGACAACTGTCAAGAGCCAGTTGTCTCCTGTGAGCTCCAGGGATTGGGGCCCTGGCTCCAGGCTTGCTCAGCAAGCCTTTTACCAACTGAGCCATCTTATCAGTCTCTGTGACAATTTCATGGTAATGTTCAAAGCTTATTTTCTTCTTTGGAGAGTTTCATATCATTACTCTACACACTCTGTGTTAGTCTTCATCTACTTAAAATCTGAGATAACTGTAGACTTTTGAGAGCTTTCTGATTAAAACTTTGCTTTCTCTAGGTTTGTTTGATTGACTGACTGACTGACTGGCTGACTGGCTGACTGACTGATTGATTGAGTCAGGGTTTTTGTATATCCCTGGCTGTCCTGGAGCTCACTCTATAGGACTAGGTTGGCCTTGAACTCATAGAGATCTGCCTGCCTCTGCCTCCCGAGTGCTGAGATTAAAGGTATGTACCACCACGGCTGACTGTTTTTATTATGTCAATTTATTCATGTGTCTGGAAGTACACACATGTATGCACTTATGCCATGGTGTGCTATTAGAAGTCAGAGGTTAGTTTGTAGAAGTCAATTCCTCCCTTCTCCATTTGGGTTCCAACGATTCAACTCAGGACATCAGACTTGGCAGCAGGCATCTTTACCAGCTGGGGCATCTTGCTGACATTCTGTTTCTTCTGCTTTTAAAAATCTGCTTCTTGGCTTGACTGGGGAAACTATGGGGTTTGTTTTCCCAGGTGGGAAACACAGACATTCTGTCTGCTGGGTTCAGTTCATTCTGCACAGTGGGTTAGTGACAGGTATTTGAAGATCCATGTGCATGAGTGGGCTTATTAGTGGTTGTCATTGTAGGATCATAGACCTAAATGTTAGGTCCACACACGGTTTTGGTGCTGAGAGAAAGGAGAGGCTGCACAAGTGCAGTGAGACAGGCTGCACTTTAAGCAGCTAGTCTTCTTTCCCCTAGCTCTTTCTCCCGGGAACATTCCAGGTTGCCTGGGGTCCTGAGGTTCAGGCACACATGGTCCAAACTTTTCCTGTCTACTGATGGAGAGACAGGGCTCTCAGAGTCACACTGTTCCTGGTGGAGACCTTCAGTTTTCCTGTCTACTGATGGAGAGGCAGGGCTCTCAGAGTCACACTGTTCCTGGTGGAGACCTTCAGTTTTCCTGTCTACTGATGGAGAGACAGGGCTCTCAGAGTCACACTGTTCCTGGTGGAGACCTTCAGTTTTCCTGTCTACTGATGGAGAGACAGGGCTCTCAGAGTCACACTGTTCCTGGTGGAGACCTTCAGTTTTCCTGTCTACTGATGGAGAGGCAGGGCTCTCAGAGTCACACTGTTCCTGGTGGAGACCTTCAGTTTTCCTGTCTACTGATGGAGAGGCAGGGCTCTCAGAGTCACACTGTTCCTGGTGGAGACCTTCAGTTTTCTTGTCCCACTCTGACTGTTCCCCTGTGTCTGGTGCCTTCTTAATTGACATGGTGAGTGTTAGAGTCAGCAGACATAGCCTCATTGTGACTGCTATGGATTTTCTGTGTACAAGGGACAGTTCCCAGGGCCTCAGCCTCAACACATGGTCTGTATCAGGCCCATGACAGGTTTAAAGGTAGCTTCCAGATTTGCTCCTACAGGTTGAAAACTATCTCCTGAGAGAGACCATGTGGTTTGTCCAATCACACATCCCTGCCTGGTCATTTATTAGTTAGAGGGAGACAGATACTAGATACCAGCTGTGATGGCTAGCTTTCGCTTTAATTGGCAAATTGACACAATCTAGAATCACCTGGGAAGAGTCTCATCGAGGGATTGTTTGGATCAGGTTGACCTTTGGGCATGTTTGTGAGAGACAGTCTTGTTTACATCACTTCATCTGGGAAGACCCAGCCTAAAAGGGATCACACTATTCCCTGGGTTTTGTTCTTAACTGTACGAGACAGAGAGGGAGAGAGAGGGAGACAGAGGGAGACAGACAGACAGACAGACAGAGTGAACTGAGCACAGGCACCCATGTATTCATACATTTCTCTCTGCTCTTGACTGTGGATGCGCCATGACCAGCCTTTTCAAGTCCTGCTTTGACTTTCCTGCAATGATGGCTCTTATCCTACAATTATGAACTAAAATCCTTTCTCCTATAAATTACTTTTGTCTGGGTACTTTGTCAATGGAAGAAAGCCATGACAAGCTGGTCTCCTTCTACCATCAGTGAGGGAATCTCCCATCTCTCCTCTAGATAGAACCCTTTCCTCCTCCCATCTCCCTTCTCATAGTCAGCTCCCATCACCTGTCTCTCCTCCATCTACCTTCTCCATCTTTTTAGGAAGACAAGCAAAGCTGACCCTTCAGAAAATCTGGACCTGGCTGGGTCTCCAAATCATGGAGGAAGGTCATTGGCTAATAAAGAAACTGCCTTGGCCCATTTGATAGGCCAGCCTTTAGGTGGGTGGAGTAAACAGAACAGAATGCTGGGAGGAAGAGGAAGTGAGCTCATAGGCCTTAGCTCTGCTCTCTGGGGCAGACACGATGAAGCTCCGACCCAGGATGGACGTAGACTAGAATCTTCCTGGTAAGCGCACCTCGTGGTGCTACATGCATTAATAGAAATGGGCCAAGCAGTGTTTATATGAATACAGTTTGTATGTTGTTATTTCGGGGTATAAGCTAGCCAGGCGGTCGGGAGCAGAGCGGCAGGAATGTAGCCCACAGCCCCTTCAACATCCAAATTCAGAGATGCTGTGCCTGGGTGCGTGGTCAGCACATGGCCACCTTCTGTCACTGATGGCACCAGCACCGCCCCCACTTCTTAATTTGTCCTTTCCTTGAAGCAAAAATGGGGTCCTTGCTTGTTCCTCTCAGTGCAGAGAAGGCGGGGGTTCTCTTTCAGCCTCCAGGGAAGATGGTAGAGAAGGAAGTGAAGGACAGCTCAGTCTGCAGCAGTGGAGGAGGCTTACTGCCCTTTTCCCCCAGGGCCACTTCCCATCAGCCACACCTGTCATACCAGCCACACCTGCAGCACAGCTGCCACCTCACTGAACCTTGTTTTTCCAGTGCCTCAGCTGTTCCTGGCAGTGACTCCAGGAGGAAGAGGAGCTGAAGCCACAGAAAGAGACCATGACAAGACCTCTCCCTTCTGGGTTGCCATAAAGGACAAGACTTGCTGAAATCTCCAGGCTCTGTCCCAAAAGGCAACATCATCAGACATTACAATGTAAAACCTTTGGGGCAGGGTCTCTTTCCCTTTACCCAGAGTTCTACAGTCAGGGTCAGCTCACTGTGGGGAATCTTCCCAAACAGTTAGCCTCTCAGCAACAGGCATATACCATTCATTACATATAAACCCTGTGACAAGGGGCTGGAGAAATGGCTCAGTGGTTAAGAGCACTGACTGTTCTTCCAGAGGACCGGGGTTCAATTCCCAGCACCCACACAGCAGCTCACAGCTGTCTGAAAATCCAGTTCCAGGGGATCTGACACCTTCACACCAATGCACATAAAATAAAAGATAAATAAAACATAAAAATTAAAATAAAAAATAAACCCTGTGACAGTGAGCAGAGAAAATACCCACCTGCAGCCTTCTCCTTAATCCAGCAACAGAAGGGTTTTGTTCAAGCTTCTTGTTTCAGTGCAGATATTTTTACCATGACCATCACCATTGACCAGGGAAGAATTCACAGCTTACTGCCCTCATAGTGACCCAGGACAACTACCTAGCAAGCTCCAGAGTTTTTCACTTCAAGATCCAGCTGCAGTGGTCACTCAGAGTGTGAGGTTTGTTCATCACAATTCTGTTTATACCAGCCCCCATGTCACCCCATCAGGCAGAATTCAGTGGGTGGAGTCATTTTGTGTGTGTATGGTATGTGATAGGTAGTCTATATCTATTGGTCTGTTTGTGTGTGGGGTACTTTGGGTGATGCATGTATAATATATATGTTGTATTGCAGGGTGTATGTTGTGTGCGTGTGTGGTGTACAGTATATGTGTGATGTACATGGTGTCTATGTATGTGTGGTATATTAAGTATGTGTGTGTATAGTATGTTGCAAATGTAGTGTGTTGTTGGTTATCTACCTGTGCGTTACATGTGATCTGTGTGGTGCTTGCACATGCACACAGGTGTGCACACATGCAGAAGGTAGAGGAGGCCATCAGGTGGTTTCCTCCACTTTCCACCTTACTGTCTTGAGACCAGATTGCTCACTGAGCCAGAAGCCCTTTGCCTGGCTGGGGACCTAGGAGGATTAGCTGAAGCATCCTGAGGGATACTGCCCAGAGCAACTCAGAGCTCTGAGACACCAGAGGTCACTTCTTTTTTTTTTTTTAATTTATTTATTTATTAAGGATTTCTGTCTCCTCCCCGTCACCACCTCCCATTTCCCTCCCCCTCCCCCGATCAAGTCCCCTTCCCTCAACAGCTCGAAGAGCAATCAGGGTTCCCTGACCTGTGGGAAGTCCAAGGACCGCCCACCTCCATCCAGGTCTAGTAAGGTGAGGTGAATCCAAAGACAAACATATAGGCATCCTCCTGAATATTAACCTTCCTCAGGCGATGAAAGGAGACAGAGACAGAGACCCACATTGGAGCACCGGACAGAAATCTCAAGGTCCAAATCAGGAGCAGGAGAGGGAGCATGAGCAAGAAACTCAGAGGTCACTTCTAAAGCAGAAGGTCTAAGAACACAGCTAAGTAATCCTTAGACCAGGACACCATTCCAGAGCAAAGGACAGGGCTAGAGGGAACATGGAGGAAAAGCAGGAGCAAGTATGATCACCCAGCTGCATTATTCCAGCCTAAAGACAGGAAGAGAACTGTGTAGGTGCCCCAGAGGAAGGGTGGGGTTTCAAGACGAATGGTAGTGTTGGGAAGACAAGTTCACTGGCCTTCACGCCTGAATAAAGACAAGCTGAAGGCTCTGGGCTGCTGAGCAGGCTGGGTGTAGCAGGCCGAGTGTAGTGGGCTGAGGCAGGAAAGGTTCTCCACTGAACTGAGCAGTAGGGAACCCTGAGACTGTGAGAGAGGACATGAAAGTTCTAGCAATCAGGAGAACTGGGACTATAGGTGGATGTACTGTTGGCAAAAGCCTGGGTCTAGCAAGATTCAGAAATCCACCTACAACACAGATGGGAGTCCACAAAATACCCTCCTTGATCTCTGCTGAGGGTCTAGCAATGGAGACACTCCGGGAAGAGACTGCCCCCAGCAGGAGGGCTGCACATATGGCAAACCTGTACTGCCTCAGACGAAGCAGTAAGTCCTCACGCAGCCAATGGGCACAGAGGACTTCAAGCTGGCCAACAGGGGGATCACTGAGCATTAAGGAATAATGGAGTTTGACCCATTGGCTATACAGTAATATGCGGCTGTGTACCAACACCAGTGAAAATTAAACAGGGAGATGGGAACACAATATCGAGTCTGTTGTGTGCTGGTTAAAATGGGTGAACCGAAGCCATCAAGGGTAGTCAGGCAAACCTACAGTGCTACATGCATCACGAAATTGTAAAGGTTGTGCGAGACAAGAGAAGCTGGAATCGAGCAGAGAACTGGAGGTGAGACAGCTAAATGTAGGGAATTAGATGGAATCCGGGACCCCAAGGTTAGGAGGAGTCTCGTCTGCTCTCTGAGGTCAGCACTTACAGACTAGATAGCATCATGTCAACGCTAACTTCCGGCTGTTCGGAAATTAAAGTCCTTGGTTTGGGGGAAGTACACACCGAGCGACTGCGAAGTAACAGGGTATGCGGGAGGTCATCAGAGAGGAAGGCAGACAGGTGCAGGGGTGGGTGGACAGGCAGGGGTGAAGAGTTGGGTAGACAAGTGGACGGCTAAGGATAGGTATAGTGGTGGACGGTGGGTTGATGGACACAGCTGGATGGAAAGGCAGTGGCTAAAAAAGAACGGTCAGGAAAACAGGTCAAATGTAAATGAAAAAGAAGCCCAGAGCCAATGTGAAGTTATCATAACTGAAATTATTTCAGATGTAAACTTAACATGAGAATAACAATTTAAAAATGCAAACATTGGTGCGGAGAGCTTCTCCCCTCCGGATCTGGCCTGTGGCCATCCTCTGCTTCCCACATTTCCCAGGTCCTGAGTTGTTTCGGTGAGTTAACATCTCCAAACACCATGTTACTGTCTCAGATCTCTGGTTTTGAGGGACCAGATGATTAGAGTTTACCAATTAAAAAAAAAAAACAAATAGTCTCAGTGAATTCCAAAAGTAGGCGAGTCCTTTATTGACATCACACAGATCTCCTATGGTCTCTGTGTTTTACACAACAGGGGAGGAAGACAGTGAAGGCAAACTGAGGCATATTAAAACATAGCCAGTTCCACCACTTCCGGTCACAGAAAACGATCCTGCCCATGATTCACGTCAAAGTACACAGTACATTAATGACACTCTTTGTGCCACACACCACGCTACAGCATGTGTTTGCACACAGGGCACCTCTGCAACACACGTCTACAGAGACGATACTCAGAATGCGAATGGGGAAGGTATAACAATGAGGCCATCAAACCTTCGGAGTACAACCATCTCCAGTGACCATCTCAGGCCTCATTCAACTGCTGAGGCTGGAACCAGCAGGAGTCACCACAGGCCACACCAGCAGAGCCCTTGGCGCAAACCACTACCTCACCAAAAGAGCCTGAAAGAGTGATTTGTTTGATTAAACGATTTTTAGTATAAAACCTATTTATAAAGAATTTTCCACTAACTTTTACAGATGTGGCTCTAACATTTTAGGTGAGAACTCAGCAACTGTCAGGAAGAGATGTGGTAACCTAGATATCACCAAAAAAAAAAACAACAACAACAAAAAACAAACAAAAACAAAACAAACGAAACGGGTTCAATGCTGGTAAGGCTGTTTAACGTTAAGACCAGCTTTATGATTTTTATAATCATTTCCTTTCTAGACTCCATTGGCCAGTGCCTGTTATAATCTCACAGGTCTCAAGCAAAGCTAGCATGTCACTCATATAAAAATCCACTATGTCTCCAAAGACAAGATGCTCTGCCCACGTAGTGAGAAGTCAAAGGACACTGCCCTGCCCCTTTCGCGCCTCTACCAAAGACACTGTGTTCCAAGCAAGTAGAGGTGACTTGCTCTGAGATAGAACAGCTATCCTTATATAGGCTTTGTCATGAACGACCCGCATCAGCCGCCAATCAAGACCACAATGAAATGACACTGACCTAGTCCCATCTGACATTAGACACCATGGCCGGCCACAGTGGCCAGTGGCAGCTTCTGCCTTGACACAGCTACTATTGCCTTGTCCATTAGCCTCTGCTTGGTCAGTGTATAGGCAGGCCACCAACAGGGTGCACAGAGTGTTCCAGAACCATTCTGTTCCCACGAGGAACACAAGGATGGACCAGAAGCCTACAGGGAGCCCTGGTTCTGCAAGAGGCAAGCTAGGTCTTGCTGCGTCGGAGCAGTGTGGCCGTGGGGCTCTGGCCTCCTTGGAACTTGAGGCTTTGCAAGTTGATGTGGGCTCCATGTTTGAGCAGCGTCTCCACAGTCTGTGAATGCCTGCCCTGGGCAGCCAGGTGCAGTGCACTGAGGCCCTGCTCATCAGACAGGTCAATGAGATCAGCACTAACAAGCTCTTCCACCACCTCCGAGTGCCCATGGGCTGCAGCCAGGTGCAGTGCTGTCTGATTCATGGGCCCCCGAGCCAGCACGTCAGCCTTCTCCTCTACCAGCAGCTTGACAGTGGCCAGGTGTCCATTCCGGGCTGCCAGGTGCAAGGCAGTACAGCCCTCTGAGGTCAAAGCCTCCTTGTCAGCACCACGATGCAAGAGCAGCCGAGCAGTACTCGTGTGTCCAGTCTCCGCAGCAACATGCAGAGGTGTCTGTGCCTGCAGACTGCAGATGTTGATGTCAGAGCACATGTCAATAAGGATGCGGGCCACACGGTAGTGACCCCTCTGAGCAGCCAGGTGCAGGGGTGTCCTCCCGTCCAGTGTCTGGGCATTCACACTCACCCCAGGCTGCTTGGCTAGCAGCTTGACAATGGGCAGGTGGCCCTGCCAGGCAGCATAGTGCAGAGGCAGCCAGGCATCCTTCCCCTGCAGGCCCACGTCCACGCCACGGCGTAGCAGGGTGCGTACAATGTTCTCCTGTCCGTGCTGGCAGGCCACATGCATGGGTGTTCGGCCCTCAAAGTCCACCTCATTGACAGAAGCATTCTTCTCCAGTAGTAGTCTCATGCTGGCCTCATCCCCATTCTGGGCCGCAAAGTGCAGGGCAGTCCACTGGTCTTCATCCTTGGCATTGACGCTGATCTTCCGGGCCAGCAGGAGCTCCACGATTCCCCGTACCCTCCGCTCCACAGCCATATGCAGTGGTGTGGAGCCCTTCCTGTTGGTCAGGTTGGGGTTGGCATTGTTAAGCAGCAGCCACTTGACACACTCCTCCTGTCCTGCCTCCACAGCCAGGTGCAGCAGGCTGGCACTGCTATCCAGAACCAGGTCCACATCCTGGGGCTGCAGAATCTTCATCAACTTGCTGGTGTCCCCTGACATGATGGCATCCACTAGCTTCTTCTTCTGGATATCTGTGGGGCCCAGATCTGCAGGGAGAGGGGGTGCAATGTCAGAGGTCAGGTGGAGCACATCTTCAGGGGTGCTGAAGGACATTCAGGGTACATCCTTTACTTTCAGGCCTTTAAGCATTCACCCTGTGTGCTTATTTCAGATCTAATCTAGGGAGACCCTGGGCAGTGCAGCTAATGTTTCCAATGTTCCTCTGCCAATTTGAAGAATAAAACCACTCTGGCTTTTCCAGGGTTGGAAAAGGCAAGCGACCACACTCCTCCCCCAGCAGCAGAAGGATTGCCGAAAATCATTTAAAAAGAGGTACACCAAAAAAAGGAAAGTCAGACAGGAAAACAATCTGCCTGAAGACGTAGACTCCAAGACTCTCTTCCTGGGGCTCTACTGGTCTGTAGAGCTGGTTTCTGGAACGTTAAGAGGATTCAAGGCAACATCATATAGGGTGTTTCTGGAAGGATCCTCAAAACTGGATTTCTCAGGACACACTATTCGGTATTCGCAATGGAACTTTTTATTGAACCTAAAAGTCCACTGCCATTACTGAGAGTCCTGAGTCCCATGAAAAGACTCTCCCTGTGCAGGTAGAACGTTCTCCAGTTGTTCTATACAGCAGTGTGGGTATAGGTGGTACTAGGGAGACAGACCCTACCCAGTGTTTAAACACTGCATTCTTCTGTTGTTTTGAGACAGGGTCTCTCTCTATGTAGCCCTAGCTATCTGAGAACTTGCTTTGTAGACCAGGCTGGTCTCAGACTCAGAGATCCTTCCAAGTGCTAGAATTAAAGACATGCACCACCATGCCTGGCTTAAACACTAAATTCTCATAAGATGGTACTCATCTCTCAGGCATGAGGACAAGGCCATCACCAGAGATGGCTAAATCTGAAGAAAAGATTTAGAAACACACCTCTCTATGGCCAATAGTGATACTTCTGTGGCTGCTGTGAAATTAGTCCTGACTGTCCTTTTTGACTCTGTTGTCCAGAACTGGGATTCGTTCTCCCTACCCATCTTTGCAAGGCATTTCCTTAACCTTCAATGCTGTTACCCAAGATCCTACTGGAAAATTCCCTGAAGGCTAGTAAGATCTTTGGTTCAGCGACCTGAACTCCACTCCCTCATGCTAGAACCTAGATTGGAATGGCTGCGCTTCACAAAGGAGCCACAGCATTCCAAGTGTCAGCACCTCCCAGGACAGCCAGCCAAGCTTGATGTCAGGCTATGCAAGAGTAACCGAGGAGGCCCATAAACATGAAAGCTTGGGACAGGGGTTATTTGGAAGTGTCTGAGTACAGGGTACATGGCTGGCACAAGTAAAGTCCCCAGTGTCACTAGGTTCACTGGGTGTGACTTGGGCTTTCCAGGTTGCAGGCTCGAGGCCAGCCTCTGTCCCAATGTTGGCTCAGCCAGGTGATGTGGCTTGTCTTCCCTGCATGCTACATAATGCCCAGCAGAACCACACTACTGATGTGGGAATTTCTGGATTTGTGCTCTGAGCACCAACTATGCTGATGATGCCAAAAACTCATGAGAGAAAACAGAAAGAACACAAGAATCATCAGAGCAAAAAAACCGGATGCATCAACTGCTCAGATGCTAACATAATGCACAAGAGTGTCGTGTGCAAGCTCACCAGTGTGCACAGCCACTCACCGCCTGTTGAAGGTTCCCGCTCAAATGACAGTGACAGGGATCCTCTGGAGGAGAAGGCTGAGTCCACCGAGGACACCCCAGAGAGCCTCTTGCCACTGCTGGAGGATGGCAGCTTGCACTCAGAGGAACTCCGGCTGAGCTCCTCAGGGCCTTCAAGAGTCTGGGAGATCCCAGAGTCCAACTGCGACAGCAACTCAGAAAGACTGCAGTCATTATCGAAGGGGGGAGCAGAGGCACGCTTGAGGCGCGAGGACTCGGGCCTGGCCTGCAAAGATGGAGAGGGTTGTGGTGAGGACTCTGCTCCTCCAGCCTTCATGTCAGGGTACAGAGAATAAGAGAAGGAGACAAGAAACTACTGACTATAGAGCAGAGGTGGAGGTCCCATAGCTGTGCGCTACCATAGACAAACAGCATCAAGAAACCCTGAAACTCAGGGCTGCAAGGAAACTTCATGGGCCTCCCTGGCATTTTAAGAACAACACCTTCACAAAAATAGAAAAGTCTGCACAATATTGCCTCTCACTCAGGGGCACTGTCCATGTGTAAGGACCAAAGGCAGTCCATGGGTAAGCTGTGAGGGCACAGAACAGGCAGCCCAACAAAAAGGAAAGAAGAGTCAGGCTGGGGGTCTCCACAGCTCTAACAAAGCTTCAGACTTCTCAAATATGTCAGGCTGGCTTGGGGCTGTGTGAACAAGGAAAATGGGGGGCTTTTACAGGTCTGGCTGCTGCAAGAAAATCAGATTTCTAGAGATAACGAATGAGGATTGCTCACAGCTCTTTCTGAATCCTCCTCCCTTTGGGAACCACTGGCCTTACTAAGTTTGTCTCCTGTGCACTAGGTCATGTCTACTAGATGGCCACCAGCATATCAGAGGTAGGTTCTGCCCCTTTACTGCTGTCAGGGGCACCTTTGTCCCCAGCTCTCACCTGTCCCATAGTTATTCTCCAGAGGAGAAGCTGTGCAATGCCAGATGAACCACCACCATCACTCCCAACCCTCTTGACAGCGTTGCTTCACCCCCAGGCTCAGCTTCAGTCATTAATCTCATGCATTCAGCTAGCACTGGCCTTAGGAGCATCTCATTGCCTCTGAGCAACTGTGTGGTACTTGTAACTCAAATCATTTATGAATAGATAGACTACTCAGATCCTCAAGCCAGACCATCTATCTGGGGCCATCTGCCCTTCCATGATCTCCAGTGTGCTGGGCAGGTGGGGGAACCCTGTGGGACCTATATTTCTGGAAGGAGGTATAAGACAGGCTCAGAGGGAAATGGGGAGGAATTTTCAGAAAAGAGGTTGGACTGGAAAATTCTACCACAGATTGGAAACCTGGGGATGCCTGCTAGAGATGCTTACCTCACTCTTGGGTTCTGGAGAAGTTTTCTCACCTGGCTCATGAGCCAGGTCTTTCACCTCTTCATCAGGTTTTTCACAAAAAACTTCAGTTTCAGAGGTAATTTCTTTAGGGGGAGAAAATAAGAGAGTTATCACCTAGATATGACTCCTACATAATTCTATGGGGACAGAAGCAGAGACACCCCAGTTTCTAACCAGTGGAGGACATGCCCAGTATCAATGCTGGTTCTTAGGAAAAGCCCCAGGCATCACCAGAAGGCAACCCAACGGCCAACCTGAGTGAGCAGTCATCCTTAAGATCTCATTAGGATCAAAATGGGTTCTCAGTAACCTACCAGACCCAAAGGGTTAAAACTATCAGGACTGGCAGGTGAGCTCCAGGCCACTCATGTCTCCCTAGGTTCATTGAAAAGCAATTCTATCAGGTTCACTTTCTTATCCCAAAGGTACACCTGTCTATGAGAACAAGACCCTAAAGAAAGGTTGCAGTCACTAGCCACCCCCAGCTGCCTAAAGCCACACCATTGTACTTGAACTTGAAATCCAGGATTCCAAGCTATCTGGAGGCAAATGGTGCCTGCTGAGGCTGAGGTCAGAGGTGAACATTGGTTCTAACCATCTAGTTCTAAGAAGCCATCAAATCCAAACACTGTTAGTGTAGGGCCCCCAAAGTAGGGGAAGATGGGCTTGTTTCATCCCTGTCTTTATGCACATTTTCCCCCACCTGGGTTTGGCCCTCAACCCTGTCATGGTCACCGACTCTATGGCCCGTGTAACTGCAAGACCCATCACATGGTAATAATGAGACAGGGAAACAGGCAGGGGCACTCACCTTGGAAGGTGGGCCGCACCTGTGGGTCTGCATGCCAGCACCTCTGCATGAGCCCTATCAGGTTGGCACAGGCGCGTGGCCGAGGTCTGCAGATGGGTGGGAGCTCTGGGCGGTGGCCCTTCACCACTTTCACCATGATGTGCAGAATGTTCTTCTCATCTGCAAAGGAGAGGCACACGTCAGGACTTTGAGGAGCAGGAGATATGTACGGACAAGTGCCTGGGACACGCTGTGGCGTGCCTATCACCTGGGACAATACCATTTCCCTTTCTAACCCTGGAGCTTTATTTAACCCATATCCTTGTTTCTCCAAGTTTAAAAAACTCTCATGAGCACAGCACAGGCTCTGCCATTATTTGTTATTACCAGCCCTGCACAGGAAGGACCTCAAGGTGACTCTCAGTGGGTTATCTTCTATTCATCTTATACCCGTGCGTGGTATATGCGTGCGGGCCCATCAGCCGCTGGTTCCCACGGGCTTTTCCCCACCCCTGCATTCCAAGCACACCCTGCGGAGCAGCAGGAGCCGATTGGCAGGTATGGAAAATTGGCCCACAGTCACCACCGGCTGCCAGGGTTCCACACTGATGCTTTGTTCGCTTTCCCGTTAAGTCTTGGGCAATGCCTATCTCTTCAGTATCTGCAGGTTATTTCCATGAAAATCCAGCCTTCCAAACCCAGCAAGCCTTCCAAATGCAACAAAAGTCAAGAAAACACCTAAAAGGTTTTCGGATGGCAAAGTCAGCCAGATGGAGCCTACAAGACATCCGGGAAGTCATGCACCTTGATTCTCCTACCTAAGAGACAGCTAAACCTGAGTGCCTGATCTTTTACACACCACACACCCGACTTAAGAGTCACTGCTATCAGACAATCCAACAGGTAGACTGTTACACCTCCATGGTGGACCTCCATTGGGGAGGGGGGACACAGTTGGAAGAAAGAGCAGTGAGGGCAGGGGGGATGAATGGAGGGATGGCTCAGTGGTTAAGAACACTGGCTGCTCTTTCAGATAACCCTGGTCCAGTTCCCAGAACCCACATGGCAGCTCACAACTGCTTGTAACACTAGCTGCAGAAGATTCAATGCCCTCCTCTGACCTCCACAGACTCCTGCACACACGTATCACTCAGGCACACACATATATACATAAAATAAATATATATTTTTTAAAAGAACAAACAATGGAGGACAGAAACATAAGAGAACCACTCTGCTGAGTGTTTAATAAGCTCCCAGCATAGCCGAAGTTTTGCTTGGAGAATCTTTTCTCTACCCTTAACCTTCCCCATGCCTGGCCTGAGTGTGTGATTGAGGCAGCAAGGGGATATCTCACTGATATCTGTCTGTTTGGTGCTGGAGACTGAACCCAGAGCCTATATATACCGAGCGTGATCTATATTTTCAAATATCTTTGGTCACATCCCACAGTGTGGTTATCCAGAAATGCCACAAAAAAAAAAAAAAAAAGAGAGAGAGAGAGAGAGACTCCTCTTACCAATGCAGCTAAAAGTGACTCAAATTTTATAAACTTTTTAAATAAATTTTATGAACTCAGGTTTTATAAACTTGAGTTGATGTGGTATAAGTTCTAGGGAGGACAAACACATGAACATTTTTACTGCTGCTCAGTGTGTTTAGCATGGTTAACTTAACACAGTAGATTCTGTCACGTATCTTTTATATCATTTGCTTTTGAAAGGGAGAGAGGAAGGTGGAGGGAGAGCGAAAGAAATTAACTGTTGGATCATAGGAACAGCTAATGGAGACAGAGATCCTCTGGGGCGATAAGGGGAATGCTCTGAATTCAAGGAGATAGGTACTTTAAATGTTAAAACCGGTGCCTTGGCTGGGCAGTGGTGGCATGCACCTTTAGTCCCAGCACTTAGGAGGCAGAGGCCGGCAGATCTCAGTGAGTTTGAGACCAGCCTGAACTACAAAGTGAGTTCCAGGACAGCCAGGGCTGTTATACACAGAAACCCTGTCTCGAAAAACAAAACAAAACAAAAACAAAAACAAAACAAAACACTGGCATAGATGTAGACTTTTACCAGGACAGAACACTAAGTGGCATCAAAGAACAAGGCACAGTCTGATGGTCCCACAACTGATCTGTCCTGTATGTAAGCCACCTGAAGGTAAGCTGGCTGTGGCCTCTAACGTGTAATGAGGGTTGGCTCTGAAGCCCTGAGAGTCTCAGTCAAGCATGAACCAGAGGCACTGCAGAAGGGCTGGGAAGGTTCAAGGACATGCCCATTGTTCCAGGCAGGGCCACTTACCTGCAAAGGGCTTCTTCTGTGTGAGCACGCCCCAGATCACAATGGCAAAACTGAAAGAGAAATGAGGTGTCAGTCAGGTTTGGTAGAGTCCTTAAGCGTTCTTGAGCTCTGAGCCGCTGTCTCACAGGGGCGCAGGCCAAGTCCTCAGACATCTACGGGCACTTTCAACCCTGTTCTTCTCTGCTGTGGCTTCAATCCTTCAAATCCAAGGTCGGGTTCTGACTAAGATGCTCTAAAAGGCCCTTGAAGGTTTCATCAGAGAGTGGCTAAAGAAAATGGACAGGAAGTAGTAAAAAGCAACCACCTGAGCCCAGAAACCCTCTCTTAGCTACTGGGGACATATGTTTAGATAAATAAATTATTGAAATAGCCCAATCTAATTAAAAAAGAAAGAGAAAAGAGAAAAGTAAAGACTGAAAATTGAGCTTAACTCGTCAACTGGAAAATGCAGGTTCAAAAGTTAAAGCCAACTTTAAAATAGAGTACTGGAGTCTCCCCAGACTCTACAAGCCCTGACTAGTCCCCAGAGGGCCATTCCCAGTGGGAATCACTGCTTCTGTCAAACCAGTCAGCTGGGACCGTGACAAAAGACAGCTAATTGAAATGCGGCCCTCACAATCTGAGGAGGAAAAGGAGGCAGGTACTCAGATCCTGGATATCAGGTCCAGAGGAAACTCCATTTCCCCAAATTCTGATGGTTAGAAAAGCCAGCATTCCTCAGGAACTTGTGGAATTGGTGCCCCTCTACCAGAAGGAACCATTTCCCTCATCACTGGAAAAAGGAAGTGGCTGTCATGGTGCCTATTAGCATACCAAAGCTTGTGCAGGTCTATCAGGAGTACCTGCTACATATTTCAAAGTCCACGCTGGCATCCTAGCTCTTCTCAGTTCTTCTTGCCTCCCCCCACACCCTAAACCTCTCCAGCTCATGGACTCCTTTCCCCGCAGCTACCCATTCTCCTTATAACCT
>NW_004949170.1:311779-330405 GCF_000317375.1 Microtus ochrogaster | reverse complement strand
CACACACACACACACACACACACACACACACACACACACACACACTTTTCCTCTGCTCTGTCCTTACTTCTTCTCTTCTGGCCAGGTCCAGTCTGCTGGCCATGCTCAGTCTACTATTTTCTCTCTCTGCTCTGTTTTCTCTCCCAGATGCCTCTGGCTGTTCTCTCTCATATCTATAATAAAAATCTTCTCCTTAACCAGACCATGGAGCAATCATGTTGTCAACTTGTACACTGGGGACTTAGGAAGAAGTCGATGTCCTCCTTCAGAGGCAAGTAAACCATACAAAGCTGCTAACTTTGGGATTCAGAGGACTGTGTGCTTTAAGAGCCCAAACCCACTCACCCACCTATGGATCTGTGGACTACCCAAAGCAGGTTCTCCTGTCAGACAAGTAATAAAATTCCATTTTACGGAAGTAACTCATCATGTACAACACTGAGCTGGAAACTGTTTTTTCTAACTGCCTCTGCCTAGCACCAGCCAAGAACAGCCTCTTTCTCAGCCAGCACCACCCACAGGAAAGGGAAGTCTGTCCTGTGCCCGGGGAGAAGGTAGCCACCAGCTAAAACCCCCAAGTCCAACAAGCACACACCATTTGCATGTGGACCAAACTCCATGGCTGAATGGTACTGGAAACTGCTGTTCAGGGCAGGACAGAGTTCCTTGCCTGCACAGAGGGCATGGTGGCATGTCACACACCTGTATACATCATGTTTGGTGTCAAACAACCGACTCTTCTCACGGATGCGCTCTGGAGGGAGGTAGGCGATTGTGCCAAAGAGGCCATCCATGCTGAGGTCATGGGAGTGGGACATACCATTGCACTTGGCCAGCCCAAAGTCGGAAATCTGTAAAAGCAATCCAAAGGAAGCATGTCAGCCTTAAAGGGAGCCAGAAGAGGTTATGGCATGTCTCCCTCTGCCATAACAGATGGTGGTTCCCCAACACATGCTATAGGGGCTCACCCCCAAACAGAGGGCCTGAACCCTGGGCAGCCCTGTCTCCAGGAAGGTGGGAAGCATAGGGATATAAAAGGTCAAGCCTGGATGCCCTATTAGTATAAACTTGATGGATGGGGAAGAAAGATATTAAATAAAAGAATGCAATTTACTTGGAGACAGAACTCAGAAATGACAACCGGCACTATGTCTGTAAGGCTTCGTGTCTGCCCTGGTAGCTGATGGTCACAGTCAGCATGAAGGGAAAAACAGCCTTCAGCTTTCAGGCAAAGGGAGCCACGTGACGGGCTGGGGCTGGGGCATTTATCATCCACAGTCAGTCCGGTTATGCAACCTTCCAGCTGGGGCAGCTACAAGTGCCAGCAGGTCCTTTAAAGCACAACACACCTTCAGAGGGATTTAAAGTGAGTAAAACACACGCCTCATCACCTTCCGGGCTCATCGGTCTACTCCAGATATGGAGTCCCCTCCCTTGGTGATGATGTCACTGCGAGGAACCCCCATCTGTTTCCAGAGTTCACAGGGGAGGCAGGTCCCCCAGTGGTGAAGGTGTTCTTGTAGCTCACACCACTACTGTAGACTTGGCAGCCATCTCTGGGAGTCTCCCTTTTCTGCCTTTGGCACCACATCCTGGTGCAAACCAGACCCTCTGAAGCACTGTGTGCACAAGCCCCAATTCAGCACTAAACAGTCTCCAGTGTACAGAGAAATGGCTCCTTTCTAGTCTCCTCCAAGGCTGATGTGGTTTTAAGCCTTTTAATTCACTCCTGGGCTCGTCTTCAAACACACCCAGGTAGCAACAGGAAATGGGCTGAGTCAGGACTCTTGTTTCCAGACTGGCCATGCCCATGAAGGGAGCCCACAGGCCTGGTGTCATCGACGCCTAACACCTAACGGCAGAAGACCGGTAACTAAAAGACGCTGAGGACTGCCGGCTGTGGACGCTTCAGAGCTGGCCTGGCCCTCCGTCTGTCTCTGCACACACTAAGCCAGTGCTCAGCCTCAACAGACCTCTAGGGCCCTTCAGGTCTGCCCACTTTGAAAGACTCCATGGCTTCAGGAGAAACAAGAACTCTGGAAAAGCTGCCAGCAACAACGGCAGTCCTGCAGGTCGTCCATGCCTCTTTGAGTTGAGTTGGGAGGCAGGGCTCATTCAATGCACCTCTCAAAAAAGTTCAAGGAGAGCACCTGAAATGCTTAGCACCGAGCCATTTCATTTTCTCTCATGCACAATGGGCACAGCTTCAAAATTCACTTCAAGAAAAACAGTACTGTAGAAAGCCTGGCACTTTTGGCACACCAAGGTGAGGTGCTCGGGAGTTGAGCGAGGGAATTTTCTCTCTTACCCTCCTGCCCAGGACAGGGTGGCCTCCTCCCCCAGCTTTCAACAGTGGACACCTGACACCGGCACCTGACTCAGTACTCCACAGAGTTCAGAGTCTACAGGATCATAGCCCCTCTAATTCAGAATAACTACACCAAGCTACCAAAGGCCTCTTGCTATCTCAAAAAGGCTTCTTTGGACGCAGCAGGAAGAACCTCTCTGGCAATGAATAAGGAGTCTGGGGATGTCTGGAGCTGGTTCTAACTTGGATATTTAGCATACTAACAGAGAGTGACTTAGGAAATAATTTAATGGACTTGACCCCAGGCATCAGCACAACCAGGCTGTGAAGCATCTCACACTGAGCACAGGCTCAGGGCAGCCGGTGCCTTTCCAGACACAGGGAATGAGGCTGCCCCTGCCTCGGGGTCCCAACATAAGGAGGTGCAGAACCCTCAACACCACAGGCTCCTCCTGGGAGGCTGTTTGTACAAGATAAAGAAACTGTATTGTAGAAGAACATTTCTGTTTGTTTTCAGCTTTTTGTCAGTGGCTAACTTCTGTGATAACAGCCTGGTATCACACAAAAGCAGCTTTTGCAGAGCCTTTCAGGGTGGGGTGGTGCAGGTTAGGGGGAGGCCTCAGCATCCCAGCCTTGGGACAGTGTCCCTTCATGCTAAAGAAACACCTTCTCAGCCAGTCATGGTGGCACATGCCTTTAATCCCAGCAGAGGCAGGTGGATGACTATGAGTTCAAGGTTAGCCTGGTCTACAAAGTGAGTTCCAGGACAGCCAGGGCTGTTATACAGAGAAACTCTGTCTCTGGAAAACAAAACCAACCAACCAACCAACCAAACACCTTCTCATCATGACTCGACAGCTCCCAGTTCAGACATCCAGCTGACACTGTAAGAACTACAACCGTCATCAGGCTGAGGGGACAATGGCCTACAAGGGAACGCTAGCACAGAATTTGTCAAGGACAGCACTTACTTCTTCAATGGGAAAGCATCAAGAGAAGTCAGCACCCAGACCTACAAAGGACAACCTACTCGTGACAACTGGGGCATCGCTTTGTACTCCCAGAGGCGCACTGTGTGAACACTCACCCTCACTGATCCAGATGACAACCCAGAAGTAAAGTGTCTCCTTACCACACCTCTCGGCAAAGTGACAGAGCTGGGGAGCTGTGTCCTTGTCCCAGCTCCTGGCTGACAAGGATGACATTTGGAAAAGAACAGCACTGTGCTCCCCACCCCAGAAGCACACCACAGCTCTCTCAGACACCCACAGCCCTGTCAGGAGAGGAGGGCAGCATGCAGGGGAACGAGATGGAAACATTGGCTGCACCTGAGGGACTCTGCAGGGACCCTGGGTACAGCGACTGGAGGCTATACCAGACTCATGACCCCAAGGGACTAGGGAGGACTAGGTGTCAGGCAGCTCCCATTCTGCAGTTCTTGAAGACACAGAAGCGTTCATACACCATCCAGCACTGCCTGCTATTTTCCTTACCTCTTCTCAAACGCCCAGAGTTTTTATACGATTTCTGAGCTCTTTCTTCCACCTAAAGGCTACCCTCCCTACCGCATACAGAAGCAGAGCCTGCCCTGTGAAGGTCAGTCCCAGGTATCCAAGGGCTGTCTGCACACCCGACCTCTCTTCACACACCACTCTGGCTTCCTGTGACGGTAGTATGATAATAAGCAGGTTTCCTGAACATGTCATGATGTCATGAACAGACGGCAGTGGGTCAAGCCAAGATCTCTGGAGGCCATCATTTCAACCTCTGCTCCTGACCACAGCTAGAGTAATCTAGCCACTCTGCGGCCACCAAGTAACCGTACTACACCTCTGCTCTGTGGTGAGGTCTCGGTCCAAGGTAAGGGGCTTGTTGTTATTGTTTTCTTTTTCTGGTATAGGTTACATATAGGACAGCCACAATCTTAAGAATGTGCCTGGGCCCACAGGTCCTGTTCTGCCCAGGAAGAATGGAAGCCATTTCCTGCCAGCCACAAGCAAACAAACGCCAGGAAACTCAGATCACAAGAAGATGCTGGAAGCCACCTTGGAGTTGGCTCATGCTAAGTTGTGTGATATCCTGTCTCACTTTTCAGGATGTAAAGGCCATGACTGAGCAATGTCTATCTAAGCCACAACCCATAGCTGTTGCCCAGAGTGGAAATCAGTTTCTCTGCCTGGCTGAGTCTGAATGCTACAAATACCCTCACGCATGCCCCACAGGCCACTGTGGACTGAGAGGCCGAGCGGTACGCTGAGCCTCCTAAAGGACAGGCCAGCAGAGTGGATCTGGAAGTGTCAGGCAATCAGACCCACCACAGTGACATAGGCTGGAGACACTGTTCCTTGTGTGAACACTGTTTGATCCAGGGTGCTCGGTCCCACTCCCTTGCTCAGGCCCATCTACTTTCTTGCACTGAGAGAAAAGGCGGTTGTGTCCAATACTGTGGGTCCATGGCCTAGGCTGCTCAGGTCACATGCATGTCGTATGAGAAAAAGGCCCTGACAGACGTGTTGCCCCTGGTGTTGAGGCAGAGGTATCGAGAGGAAAAAAACATGTCCAAAGCCATGCAACCTGGTGCAAACTGACAAAACTTATATCCAGGCATACAGCACCTGTTTCCTGTGTCATTCATTCTTCATACTGTATTTTATAAACTTACAAAGAAACAAAGAAGCAAACCTTATAGGCCTCACATCAATATGACTGTCCTAACAGAAAACAAACAGGTAAATGAGTCCTCTTCATAGACTGTCAGGATCACGGCAGACCCCACCACCTATCCATAGTCCCAGACCACTGAGGATTCCTTTATCAAAGGACACAGGGTCTCTCTAGTTCACAGCCCAACTTCTGATTTCACAAGACTATAAGACCTGCGACCTCTAAGTCCCTGGTCTGCTTCAGGGTGCTCAGAACCTAGGATATGGGGGAGAATCCCACGGGTTTACAAGGGTCACCCTAATGGACCAAGTGTAACCAGCTGGGCACTCTAGTGGGTCTTACAAGTAAGAAAGGCCCTGGCTTCAAGCTTTCTGCTCCAGGGACAACCACTTTGTTTCACTCCCCAGGGCAGGCGCTGCCCTTACCTTGACATGGTAGTGGGCATCCAGTAGGATGTTCGCTGGCTTTAGGTCTAGATGCAGCAGTGGTGGAGACATGCAATGCAGGAAGTTCATGCCCACGGCTGTCTCATGCACGATACGGAAGCGCAGGTCCCAAGGCAGCGGCTCGGAGGCTAGCAGTTTCTCCAGGGAGCCCGTCTCCATGTACTCCATGACCAAACCAACAGGTTCCTGGCATATGCCATACACAGGCAGGATATAGCGGAATTTGGCCATCTCCATCTTCTTCGCTTCCTCCAGAAGTTCCATGCGCTCCCTGAAAAAAAACCCACAGGTGTGAGAGCATGCAGCTGTCACCTAGCAGGACACAGAGCCGCTGGCCAGGATACAAGTGATAAATGCACACGTGTGCAAAGTTCACGGTCACATAATTAAACACTGGGCCTTCCAGAGCCTGTAGTCCTATGCTGTTCACACCCGCCTCTGCAATGGGGTCACTGTGAGGACAGAGCCTAGCAGTTATCTGGGTACTAGGAGCGACATCACATCCCTTGTCAGGATGGAAAACTGCTATAAACTATCCAAGGACCTTCACCCTCACCTCATATTCTAAGTCCAACTCTTTTACTGGCTCAATCACTCCCCGATCTAATCTCACACTTAACAGAATTGAGTCCAGCAGAGATTGGCCAAGGGCACAAACAACTGGTCACTCTGGTTACACAGAGATTGTCTATATTCCTCTAACTACCCATGAGTGGACAACACAGGACATTCCATGTGTAACCATCACCTTTACGCCAGGATATTTTTATCATTCCCAACAAACTGCACCCATTAAACACCCACCAGGGCCCCACATCTTTCTGTTTCTAAATCCAGGTGCCCCAAAGGGGTGGAATCATCTCCATCACTCTTCTATGTCTGCTTCCTTCATGAGGAGTTTCCAAAACTCATTTAAATTGTTGCACACATCCAAGTTGCATTTGTGTGGCCAAGAATGGTGTGGGAATATACGTTTTGTTAATTCAACCATATGGCTATGGACAAGACTGCTTGTACTGATTAGCTTTTTTTTTGTTTTTGTTTTTTGTTTGTTTCTGTTTTGTTAGCTTGACATAATCTGGAGTCATCTGAAAAAGAACCTCAATTAGGAAAATGCCCTGTAGGCGTATGCGCCCGTGTGTATGTGTGGGGATGTTTTCTTAATTTACAATTGATGTGGAGGGGGCTCAAGGACAGCGTGGCAGATGGTACTGGGTTTCCTAAGAAAGTACATTGAGTAAAACATAGGAAGCAAGCTTGGAAGCAATACTCCTCCACAGCTTCAGTTTCTGTCTTGTGATCCTTGTCTTGCCTTGACTTCCCTTTAGGACAAACTGTAACCTGTAAGATGAAATAAACCCTTCCTCTACAAATTGCTTTTGGTCAGTGTTTTATCACAGCAACAGAAAGAAAGCAAACTAAGACACTGTTCCTACCTGCTGACTCCCGAAAATAATGCTACACCTTCGGGGAAAAAATGTCTAGAGAGGCCTTGTATGAGTTCTTCTGGGTATCTGCCCAGAAGCAGAGTTGCTGGATCATGTGGCAGCTCTATGCCTAATGTCCAGAGAGGCTATGGTGCTGTTTCCTGGTTCCGCACACAGAGACAGCTGAAGCACTCACTGAATTCACCAGCCACAGCCAAAGGTCAATTCCTGATGTTTATACAGATGCGAATTGCTGTGTAATAGTCTGTGCCAGCAACAAGGGTCAAAAGTCTCAATGCACTCAGGGTAAAAAGCGCCATCCCAAGAGGGTGTGACCAAGCTACATAGGATCTGGGTCAGTGTCTCTCCAAATACACACAAGAAAGCACCCAGGAAGCTGGGAAGAGGTTCCCATGCCAGGAAATCTGCTTTCTAGAAATAAAGAGTTCCTTAAAGGAAACTTCCAGAACCATTTCCAGAGAGACACATTGGAGCTGGGAACTGAGCAGCCTGGGTGTCCACACATAGGCCTCGAAGCTGAGGCGCCCTGGAGCCTCCCCAGAAGGAAGTCTAGCACCAAGTCCTACCTGTAACCTGAGACTAGCTGGGGTTTCATTACTCCCCCAAAGGGGCTCTTCTGGGTCTAAAGTGCCTGTTGGGAAATCACAGGAGCCTGCTGGAAGACTCAGAATGGTGCTAACAAGTCACTTCCTAACCTGGCCTCCCCCTTCAAACTGTAGGGGGTCTCCCAAGCTTCTGGGGGAGGGGGGAGGGGAGGACAAAGGCAGACAGAGCGGCAGGCACCAAAAACCACAGCAAAAAGTAGCTCCTCTGAGCATCACACTTTGGCAGGGGAAACTGTCACAAGTTCTAAGGGCTGAAGAGCTCAGCCTTTTGCCAATCAGTGTGAATCCTACAGGCAGATCTTAGTCCCCATGAGCACCCACTCTGAGCCTATGCTGGGGTGGCAGGCAGCAGACCTCTGACTTTAATGAAGCATCTCGAATGAGTCACTAAATGGCTTCGGAACAGAGTGTAACATGGCGTGCTGTCCCGATCTTCTGGAGACGCTGCCCAAAGTAGCTAGTACAGGTGTGCAGGGCCAGCACAAGAGCCCCTGAACTGGGTGGATAAACTGATCTCGCACTAGGTTCTTGTCCACTGCTCCCTTCTTTGTTGGAAGATTTCAAGGGTCCGACCCCAACAGGAGGCAGACTCCTAACACTAACAGTTTAAAACAGGATAGGAAACTCCTAGTCCTGTTCCTATACTCCATAAGAATCTGAAAAACTGGCCCCTGAAAAGTTAGATGCTCTGGTCAAGCATTATCAAAATAAAGCTGGTACTTGAAGGAGAAGACAGCTGAGCTCCTAAGGACCGGGCTGGTCAGTCCCACACACAACTGAGACCTGCTATCAGCAGCTGCTTTTGCTCTCTTTTGTGCTAAGAAAGAAAGTTATAAACCGGGCAGTGGTGGTGCACACCTTTAATCCCAGCACCAGGGAGGCATTGACAGGAAGATCTCTGTTGAGTTCGTGGTCAGCATGGTCTACATAAGATGTTCTAAGGCAGTCAGGGCTACACACAGAGAAACCATGTCTTGGTAGGGGGGAATGAAAGTTATAATTTGTAACCCTCCCCATCACCCCACTACTTTCATTTTATTCTATAAAGTAGACAGTTTGCACCTTCCGGTGAGTATCCTTCCTGCCAAGACAACGGCACTTCTGAGTATAGGGAACCACCCGCAAGTCATCTGAAGAGGTATACCTGTCCATCCCCAGTCTAAGGAGTTGGCAATATTCATGTCTGCAGGCTGGCTGCAGCGTGGGCCACTTCCCCTCTACGGGGCAGCCTTACTCAGTCAACCTAACCAATGTCTTTATTTGCCCAAAGGATTTAATACACACAGCAGCTTCTGCTGGTAGCTCTTAGAATCAATCAGCTCCCGGTAGCTACTTCTACCCTTCCCACCACTCAAAATCCAACAAGTTCTCCCTCTCTGCCCAGGCCCTTTCCGGAACACAAGCCTCACTTTAAAAAGAACAAGGGCCATTGGTCTGCTAGAGAATCAGCTGACTCCTGCTGCAGTTACCCACTTAGTCTGTTCAGAAGGCTGGAAGGAACTCGTGACATCACCCCACACACACACCCTGGACCAGGGCTACATGCTTCAGGGCACTTCACTGGAAAATGGCCACTGTTTGCTGGGACAAAAATCAGAGCCTAGCACTGAGTCAGAGTCCTGGGACATCCAGAAAAACTTTTCAAAGCATTTATTATCTAATGTCTTCTGAACTCAAACACCAACATGCCACCTGGGCCACCACTTAGGGCAGGAAGCTCCAGCCTTTAGGTGTTATCAGGAACACCTGCCACTCCATAAGTCTAAACTGGGCCAGCTCCTAGCCTGGGAGAGGCCAAAGAACTCTAAAATATACAGAATCCATCATTTTTGTGTTATTGGTTCTTATCATTTAAAATACACCTTTCTCATAAGCAGTATTTCTGACTAGTATTGATAACACAGAAGGAACTGTACATTTGTAATTGTTACCATTGTTTTAAAACCTGGAGGGACTTTCCAGCTTGTCCCTAGCCTGGATGCCTGGGTGAGGCAGAGATCACGGATGGCAAGTCCAGGGCCGGCTCCTGGTCGCCATTCTGTTCCATTCTCTTCTTTCTGCTCACAGTGAACAAAATGTTTCTGGGCCAAGGAACCCACTAACGCCAGGTTCTTTAAAACACAACTTGATCTTTGCTTGTACTCGGTGCAGGAAGGCTGGGGTTCCGTTCTCACCTCTTTTGTCCCTGGGAGAGGGGCGCTAATTCAGTCTCTGAGAGGAAAGAGAAGGGCACCTCTGCCCCATTCTCACCCATTTTGGGGGTTCTACTTAGAAAACCTGGGCACAAACAGGACCAGGTTAGAGTTACAATCTCTTAAGACACTTTTGGAGTGTGTGTGTGGGGGGCAGCACTGGTTCCTAAATCCAGAAGCTCACATGGCCAGGTAAGGACTTAACCAGAAAGTGGTAGCCCCAGCTTCCCCCACAAGTTTCTTTTTTCGCTCAGGCTGACCTTGAACTCATGGCAATCCTCCTATCTCAGTTTCCTGATTACTAAGATTACAGACCAAGAAACTTTTTAAAGCATTTACAATAATTCTCCCACATCCCATGTACACCTAGCATAATGTGGTCTCCCACCGAGAGAGGAAAAGTCAATGATAGCAGACACCCATCATTTCTAGGAGTTCTACAGAAGCCATACCTCTGCCTCCCAGCTCAGCAAGAAATTCCAAAGACCCTGGGATGGTAAGAGCGGAGGGTTCCATTACTGAAAAAGGGAAAGCGAACCTAAGACCAACCATGAATGAGCTTGATGCCTTCAGGGACCAGGGGAGTAGGGGAGGATTCAGTAACAGCTGCCAGGGAACCTGGGAAGCTTTACTGGGAGAACAGTATTTCAGCCTCTCTGCTAGGCTCCTGCACACCACTCCAATTACGTTCCCAGGAGCCTCAGAGGGGTTCCCACACTGCTATTTTTAAAACTGACAAGAATCAGGCTTGTCCAATTGTCAGCTCTGTAGTTACAGAGCTGGGGTTTGCTCGGGCTCGCCCCAACTAGCTGAGGCCCAACTCTGCCTTAGCAGCTCCTGGGCCCCTGTGCCAGGGACTTTGTTATTCTGAGCTCCTTAGCTGGGATCAGAGAGACACATGGGGCCTCTGGATCATTTTGTTCTAAGGGTGCCAGCAGGCCTGCCTCCCGGTACTTGTGACCTCAAAGTGATAGCCAGCAAGTGAAGACAGCCCTCTCCCCAAAGCCAAACAATGGGACTTTCTCCCAAGAAGAGAAATCTGATCAGTGGGAAGTCACTCATGAATTGTGTCAAGGTCCTCTAAATGTCCCTGCCTTGGCAGAAATTTCACAAGAGGCTTTATGAGTGTCCCAGACCTGATTAAGGCCCCACCTTCCCAGAACAGAAATGGAGGGTCACAAACCACAGAACGGATAAAGGCTGGGGCCTTCCTGGGCAGCTGCTAAGGGCCAAGAGACTCCTAGTCATCCTGCAGGGTGAACAGCCTTGGCCAGTAAAAACAGGACTGGCCCACAGCTGTGGCTAAATTGACCCCCTCACCCGCAAGCAGCAGGTAAAGGACATTGGTATACACTATGCAGCAGAGGTAGATGTTAGCTGGCTTGAAGGTGACTGTGGATGGACCCTGCCCCTCAATCAGCTTTGGACACCACCTCCAGTATCCCTGGGGAAGTATAACAGCCACTCCTTAGAAGTAAAGTAAGCAGGTCTTTGTTGAGACCCATAAAGAGGGGGAAAAGCTGTTTCCTCTTGGCAGCTATGGCTGGTTTACATTGTTTTTTTCTTTAACTTTAAAAACAACAACAACAACACCAGCGTTTGTCATCCAGTGGGTCAAGGCCCCTTTGGAGTTGCATATCAGATATCCTGCATATCAGATAGTTACATTCGAGTCCTAACAGTAGCAAAATTACAATTAAGAAGTAGCAATGGAATAATTTTATGAGTGGAGGTCACCAACAAACACAATGAACTGTATTAAAGGGTCACAGCATTAAGAAGATTGAGAACCACTGCTCTACAGAGTCCTGGAACTCACTGTGTAGACCAGGCTGGCCTTGAACTTACAGAGGTCCTCCTGCCTCTGCCTCTTGAGTGCTGGGATTAAAGGCATGCGCCACCATGGCCAGTTTCTTTAATTCTTTTCAGTTTACTCTGGTCAAAAGAAGTGTATCTAAGTCCTACCTGTCCGTGGACGCTTCCTAATGACCTAAAGAAAACAAGACTGCAAAGACAAACTATTGTCCTTCCCTTCAGAATTAACCCAAAAGGGCCTGTCAAGCATCTAGACAGAAAAAGATCCCTCAAGAAGCTTTAAGAAACACGAGACACCTGAAAGCATGTTAAGGAGATGAGGGAAATAATTACCCCCTTAATGAGATGGATATGTGATGCTTGGGAAGCCCCTCCTTTGGGGCAGCTGCCTGTAGGTCCTCACTGGTGAGACTTCCAGTTTCCCTTTCTTTTTTTCCTGGCCAATATACTAAGCCTGCTCATGCTGACAGGCTGGCCACCTTCCCACTCTCCATCTGAAGTCCTTTCCCTCTCACCCCTTGCCCATGGAGTGGGCCCACTACGGAGGTCCACTGCGGAGCCTGCCCACAGGACCTCTTAATTCAGAGAGCAGGACTTTCTCTTTGTCTAAGCTGCCGGACAGATTGACTGCTTGTTGGTCCTATTGTTTCCTTCTCTCAAACCTCAATAAAATTATCCTCCAAGGCCATGTTTAAATGCTCTTATCTCTGAGGTTAAGACCGGCAGAGTAGACGCAGTGTTCTCTGGCTGGGGACTGCACACAAAGCCCCTAGGAAAACTCTGTTTCTTCCTCTCGGTAACACTTTGCAAAAGCAGGACTATACACCACAACAGCCCAGGAAAAGTTAGCCTCTCTCAACAGCTGTTTCAAGCTTCAGATACAGGCTGGCTAGCTTGCAAGGCAACAGGTCGCTCAGAACCAAGTGAACTCCTTAACATTTCCCAGCCTGGGAACTTATGTGAGTTCCTAACACCACAGGAGCTTAAACACCTAAATGTGGTCTGGGTGGGAGAAGTCACCTCCACATAACAAAAGCGCAAAGGCAGCCAGCCCGACCTGGTGACCGAGTACTTCCTGCTGGGTGCTGTGGACAAGCCACCACAGGCAGGGAAGAAAGGCGTTTGAAGTTAAAGGACACACACTTCAACACAGGCTCTCTGCAAGTGGAAAAACCCTCCCTGCAACCTGGCCACCCAAAAGACAAGACCTGAGGACTGGAGAACTGCACAGTATATTGATACCTGGGGTGGTTCACGTTTACCCTGCAGTATCCAAAATCTGTGTTGTCTTTGATGGTGAATAATATTTACTCTGCCTAGAAAACACAATTCCCCACAAGTTCTAAGGGCATAAAAAATCACCCCTGAAGAGTTCTTTTATTTCACCTTTGAGAAAGTAACTGTTGGCTGCTATTCAAAACGGTTTGGATTTCACCAAAATAACCACAGGGTCTCTCCTGGCTGGGTTGGAGGAAGGTTTACGCAGCATGGCAAAGTTCACGGTGATTTTAGACACTAGTCCTCACTGTACCACAGTTCTAAGAAAAACTGGCTTATAGCAAAAAGCAAACAAGCACACAACAAAACGCCCAAGAGCTTTCTGACACAGTCAGGAGAGGGATGAGGTGTAAATGGAGTAATATACCGATAATAAACCATCCTCCTTAGTGTCACTCGGGTACTGCCATGGTCACCACTCCGCAGTAAAGCTGGAGTCCAGAGTTCCTGTGGTTTAAGACAGATCCTGCACACAGCCACGGCTCAATGGGGTTTAGGAGGGATCTTAAACTGGTAAAATGCAAATACTACGTCCATGTCAGCTTGGTTAAAGAATAAGCCATTTAAATGTGCTGTTTTGTGGCTCATACATAAACTATCACCACCCAACGTAAATAGTGCAATCTGGGTGAAATGCTTTTGAAGAATCTGCTTCGCACGTCATCTCCGAATTCACGCACAGACCACAATAGCCGTCGGGTTTACCGGGCTCAACTCTGAGTCCTTTACAATCTCTTTACAATCCGCTAGGAGGGACAAAGGTCCAGGGTGCCGGGGGTGGAGGGAGAGCAACTGCCAGTGTCAAAGCAAAACATCCTCCCTTGGCTTTCACCCGAAGTCCCCTAAAACGAAGGTTTGCGGAGAAAAGCGGTGGGCGGAATCAGATGCCGGACCCAAAATGGACCCGGAGCCCTGGAAGCGGCTGAGCGCCGCGGATGCCTCACACGAGCCCAGCCTGTGCTTCCGATCGAAATAATTACGGTCTTACATCAATTTGTTCTCCAACGAAAATTAGTAAGTGGAACTAAATCTAACTCATTCACAAAGCGCGGAGGCCCACACGGCAATTTCTCTAAGCCGGGCGCGGACCGCAGCGCCTAGGTGGGTCCCGGGCAAGCCCGACGCGTCTCGCAGGGCTAGGGGCCACCACGCCGGGCCAGCTCCGGATCCCAGAACCTCCGGAGCTGCGAGGGGCCCGTGGCCTGAGGGCCGCGAATTCTGCTCCCCGGATCCTCGCGTAGCGCGCAGCCCCCCATCCAGCCCGGCCCCACCCGGCCGCTGACCTGTCGTCGACGTGCAGGCTGGGCGAGCACTTGATCGCAAGCCACGTCTTCCAGTGCACGTGGCGCACCTTGTACACCTGCCCGAAGCCGCCTGAGCCCACCTTCTCCCAGCCTGCGAACTCGCCCGCGTCGAAGGTGCGCAGCAGCCCCAGCGCCCACCGGCCCCGGCCCTCGCCCTCCATCGCGTGCGGATCGCCGCTGCCTGGCTCTACCGCGACTGCCCAGGTGCTCAGGTGCGCGCCCCGCCCGTTGACGTCACTTCCGACGCTCGTCTCCGTCCCGCCCCGCCGGGTCTGGGTCCACCCCCGACGCCCTCCCGGGACCGGGCGCCCGGTGCTGCTGCTGGCCGGCTTCTCACGGAAGGTGTAGTACAGTACGTCCGGAGTTCGCTAGTCACACTGCTGCCACTCTGTGAAACACGGCAAAGAAGTAAATAGAGTCTCTAACTGGGATGTGGACTTAGATCCGATCGCCGAGCTTGCTCAGATTTCCACGGTTGTGTGTGTTTTCGTTTGCGAACGCTGAGTCCTACACAGTGTTGCCGTCTGGGTCAGTTCGTGTACCCGACACCAGTCGAGAAACAGGACATTCGGTGCCCTTCTGGGGACCTTTTGTAACTGCATTCTTAGTCCCTGATGATCACTAATCTTTCCTTTCCTCTTCTCTTCTTTCCCTCTTCTTTTTTTCTTTTTCTTTCTTTTTTTTTTAAGGAAGCATTTGTTTATATTAAAGAGTTATATAGTACCCAACCTTTTGAGTTGGTTTTCCACTCCACTTGCGCCTTGCTTTTTCATAGAACTCCTCTTTGGAGGCAACTTGGCTCCTTAAAACTCAATCATCCCTACCCTATAACTCAAGCTTGTAATCACAGTACTGAGGAGGTTGAGATGGGAGGATCACCTCGAGTTTGAGATCAAGCTGGGCTGCAGAGTGAGACCTTGGTTTAAACACACACACACACACACACACACACACACACGCACACACACACAAATGTACGAAATAATTCTCCATTTCAAATACAGAAAGTTCATTATGGAAAAAAAGTGACGTTTTAAAGGTAAACAGATGGCTTGGGAAAGGAAGGATAATAGACTTGTTCACCTTCAGGAAAAGTCTCAGGTTTGGGAAGAGGCTGGGTCAGAGGTGGAAGCGCCCGTGACTTCCCCACCTTCGGCAACACTCATGCTATTCCTCACCAAAGCAGATGAATAGTGGCCTCACGGGAAGAGAAGAGGGGGCGTTAGGAGGACATGAATGCTGGAGAATCTCTCATCTGAGAGGGAGGCTGCCCCAAGTTATAGCTGATGACTGAGCCTTCTCCCCTGATCCCCACATCCCATCTGGCTTCCCAGTGGAAGAGCCCACAGCCCTAACACCACATGCTTGCTTGGGGGTGGGGATGGGTCTCCTGGGAGCTATAGACACAGCCTTCCTTCTCCACAAATTTCTGAGTCCAAGGCAGCAGATAGCTATTTTAAACTCATCTGTAGCAAATATAAGTATGTTTAAGCTAACTCTTTAAGAATAATTGGGTTTTTTTCAGTAGATAAAAATAACTTGAAAGTAAACATAGTCATTATTTTCATGAGAAAAAAAGAATTGACTAGAAAATGAGTCATGGCACCCATTTCCGGGGTACAACCCTGGGTGCCTTTCTCCCCAAGTTGCTAGTCTCACCCTGCCTCCTCAACACCAGGGAGGGGGTGACTAACAGCCCATAGCAGTCAAGTAATAAAACACTCCAATTTCATTTATTTAATCACCTGTGTGCATCACTCAACAAATATTTATGGAGTGCCTGCTGCAGGCTGCATATGGAAACTGGAACCCAGGGAGACCAAAACAGCCAGGCCCCACCAGGACCTAGATCACAGCATGGAACTGGCTTCAGATCCTCCCTCTTCCAGATTTGTCACTAGGTTTAGCCCTCCCTTCTGACAGTCTGCTAATTTGTGAAAGGGGACTGTCTCTGGAAGGCAGGGCCTGGATCCTGGTGGAGGAACGCTCACCAGAAGGTGAAGTTGACACCTCCAAGTATGAAGTTAAATTTGTGAGTTAAACACTGTGGGTCGAAAGACAAATGCACAGGTTAGAAGAAAAATACTCAGGGAGCAATAATGTGAGTTCTGTGCCCCAGAACTGGGAGGCGGCTGAAGGATTTCTGAAACATTAATGAATCTGATATGGACGGCACGATGTTCAGAGGAGAGTTTGCTCACCAATGAGGCACTTGAGGTGCGGATGCTGCCCACGTTTTGAAGTTCCCCCACCCGCCCAATGCTTATCCTACCCTTTAGCTGCCAAAGTGGGTATCATGTCTCGATGTGAGCTCTGCTTCATCTGGACCACTTATCACTATGCCCAAACCAATGAGGCAGGCAGAGGATCCTGAAGAGGACAGGGGAGTTGCCTTTAGCATCTTTCCTGGAAGGGCACAATTAAGCTTTTCAGGCCCAGGGTACTGGAGCAAAGGACTCTGGGCTTGTGGCCATCCTACCTGGAATAGGGTCCCAAGACTGTTACAGCAACAGAATAAGCACACCCCTCAGATACTCAGGTGTGAGAGAACAGCACCCGCTTCAGGATAGGTCTACATGTAGCCCTGAGATGATAGTTTGAACACCAGCACTACCAGATGGCAGCTAAACAGTGGTGGTCATTTCCTACTCCTGGTGTGTATCTGGGCTAAGGGGCTTTAAACAGTTATTTTCAACTTTGTGAACTTCAGGCTCCCTAGTGTGATCACAGCTCTGGGATGCAGTTAGTCTTGAAGACCCAGGATCCTGGAGCTAAAGAAGCATCCTGAAGCCACCCCACCCCCTAGCTTCCTTCCTGCCACAACTTGCAGGGTTGTCTTTGAGACTTCTAGGCTTGCTTTGAGCAGTAAGGTATTTCTAAAAGAATCCAGCCTGCTCTTGGCAGGGTTTCTGTCTGCCTTAATTCTAAAGACCTGGGTTGGGAGAGGTCTGGGTAGGTGTCCAGGAGCCCCCCTGGGGTTAAGCGCCGAGACTACCCTCTTGGACGCCCCACTTCTTTGTCAAGCAAATACTTTCTGTTTACACAAACACTCCCCTCTCAGAGACTCCACCCTCATTGGCCCCAGATCGCCACCACTCCCGTCTGTCTTTCCCACGCTCTTCTAGAGAACTTTCATTCATTCCCTGCCCGAGAGCCTTAACCCCAGGAAGACAGCCTGACTGTCCTAGGAGTTTGCAGTCTCCTGCGGGGGGTGGTGTGAAGCTATAGCCATGCTGACAATGTCCCACTCCTCAGCCTCCTTTGCACCTATGCCTCCTTAAAGATGGGTTCCTAGTCCTCATCCCGGGTCTAGGGAAGAATCCTAGCAGGTAGAGTGCTAACGTGTGTATAAAATTCAAGGATGGAGCCCCCAGATCTATATAAACCAATCCCTGCACACTGGAAGATCAGAAGTCCATCCTCAACTACAGAGCAAACTAGAGGCCAGTCTAGGCTTTGTGAGATAGTTCCCCAAAACAAAAACAAAACAGAGGGTCCAGGAACCCCTCCTATTAGACTGACTTACCTTCTTGGAGCCAGTGGGAGTTGTGGGATTAGAGCCCATCTCCCCCACCCCCATACCCTGAGGCCTCTGCATTTAACTAGCTCTTTAAGGGAAGCCTGCTTGGGGACCCCATGATGCCTAGGAGCTACTGAATTTACTCCCCCAGATTAGAAGCACTTTACCTGAGGTGCCTTATCCTGGCCATCTTTGTCTAGTGTTCCCAGACCAAAAGCAGTATCTGATAGTCTCATTTGTTAGGTAGTTAGAACTAGACAATTTCTAAGATATGGGAAAAGAACTTGGCACTTCCTACAAAATTAAACCTCAAATTACCAGGTAACCCTGAAATTCCATTTTTTAGGTATATACTCCAAAGAACTAAAAAACAAATATTCAAACAAAAATATGAATATAATGTATTATCCATAGCAGCATAGAGTAGAAACTACCTCCATGTTCAACAATGCTTGGGTGAATAAGCCAGCTGCCACATCCCCACACTGAAATAACCACACAGATACTGAAAGAGGTAAATTCTGGGGCTGACAACAAGGCTTCCTAGGTAGTGCCTAACAGCTTGAGTTAGACCTTGGAACTCACATAAAAGCCGAGATGTGACCTCCATCTGAATTCCAAGTAAGTAAATGGCAGAGACAGGAGAATCTCACAGAAGCTCCTGGACTAGTTAGGCCAGAGCACACAGCACAGAAACAAGAGAGACCCTGCCTCAAGAGCAAAATGAAAGAACAGAGCCGATTCCCAACAGTAGTCCTGTGACTTTCATGCCAGTGCCACGGCACAACGATGTACACACACACACACACTCACGCGCACACACATACACACACACTCACGCACACATGCACACACACACGCACACACACATACACGCACACACACATGCACACACACTAACGCACACACACACACACACACGCACACACATGCATTAATTAATTTAAAAAGTTTAAAGTTCTGATGTATGCCATACAGGTGACCCTCAAAGAAAGAAATGAGGTGACAGAAGTCTCTCTCTCTCTCTCTCTCTCTCTCTCTCTCTC
>NW_004949170.1:284604-311679 GCF_000317375.1 Microtus ochrogaster | reverse complement strand
CACACACACACACACACACACACGATTTGCATGACCAATTCAGATAACATGTTCTCAGTAGATGGGTTCATAGGGGCAGGAAGTCAGCTCTGTTAGGAGAGGAGAATTGCTTCTTAGGAGGAGTGAGATTTCCTTTATATCTATAACTGTGTTTTAGAGAGCATAGCCGGGCAGTGGTGATGCACACCTTTAATCCTAGTACTTGAGAGGCAGAGGCGTCTGGTTTTCTGAGTTCAAGGTCAGCCTGGTCTATAGAGCAAGTTCCAGGACAGCCAGGGCCGTATGGAGAAATCCTGCCTTGAAAAGCAGCAACAACAAAAAGGAATTAGAGTGTGATAGTTGTACATCTCTGAATTCACCAGATGGGTTGCTCGTTTTTGATTAGTTAATTTTGTAATCTGTGAATTTTACCACTACTAAAATAAAATTACACCCTAACCACTTAGTAGGGCGTCACAAAATTAATGCATATAACTTAAAGGAAAAGCTGTGTGCAACTCAGTGTGAGCGCACTTGACTTGTTTGTGTTCAACTCTGGATTCCATCTCTAACCCTGAAAAGAAGAAAACAATAATCCTGCGTGGGCCAGCTGTAGTGGTGCATACTTATCTCCTAGCCCTAGGAAGATCAGGAGTTCAAGGCCACCTTAGCTATGCTGAGAGTTTGGGCCCCAGTTCAGGCCATGTGAGACTTTGTCTAAAAGAACAAAAAACTTGGTAATTAATATTTTTTCAGTAGGGCAGATGATACACACCTGGAATCTCAGCACAGAAGAAGAGGCAGGAAGATGACTGCAAATTCAAAGCCAGCCTAGTCTACACAGCGAGCTCTAGTCCAGACAGGGCTTCATAGTGAGAGAGCTGCAGGCATACTTTCTCCCAGCGTGGGAACCACACTGGGCCTGCTCTTACCCCACACTCGTTTGCACTCCTTCTGTATCATAGCAATCTCTGAAAACCCAACTATGCAAAGAGATGACATCATCAAAAGGAATTCGTTAATACTGCCTGACATGGTGGGGCATGCCTGCAATCCTAGCATCCCAGCGCTCAGAAGATGGAAGCAGGAAGATCAGACAGGGCAATAGGGCAAGACCTCATCTTCAAAACCAAATAAATATACAAACAAACAAACCCAAACCAAACAAGAAATTATCTCAACCTTGCACTGAAAGTGCCAAGTTTATACGTTTCTAGCATGCATAACTGTCTCTCTCCCAGATCTGAACTCCCCCACTACCTCAAGGTGAGTTCTCTGTGCTGATGTTCACTGCAAGTCTGGGCTGTCCTCATCTGCCTGTATGACTCAGTTGACTACCAAGCCAATGCTCAAATGTATCCTTAAACACTGTTTGATTGCATGGCCACGGCTTCTCCTTCCTCTCTTTGTTGTCACTTTTTCAAGTGATTTTGTAAATACCTGACCAATTGCTTCCCAAAGACACACACTTCTGGAAGGATGATCCTGTGCCCTGAAGGCTTTCTCATACTTCCGAACACCCACTCTCACTGTGGCAGCAGAGGGCAGGCCATGATACCCACCTCCACTGGCGTCACACAGGATGCTCAGGGCTCATTCAGGGAACAGAGTCTAGCGTTTCCAGAGCAGGACCACAAACTGCATGGCTCCAAAGACAGACAGAGAAGCATAGGCCACTTGCAGGACATCCGTGAAAATATGGAGAAAACCCTGGAAACCCTAAAGCCTTAGATTTCATCCCAGTGTGTGTGATACCAAAAGGAACAGAGGAGAAATGACACAGGCTTTCAACATCGGCTGCTATTACTTTGAAAGAAGGAGAAAGGGGAACAGGAAGGTTTTAGCAGTGGCAATAGCTAATATGACTGATGGGCCTACTACTTACATGTGAGGGGGATCTAAACAGGGCAAATAAGGGGTATGTGAGACCCTCCCCTCACACACCCACAGGAGTACCCTAGAAGCCCCTTTACTTTTCAGGGAACCACCCTGGGTAGTGGTAAACAGGTCTGAGTCTACCATCAAAGGTGTTCTTAGTGGCCAAGAAAGGGTTGCAGTTCTATCTCCAACTGGAGCGGTCCAGCACAGGGTCCAGAATCTAGCCCAGGGCCGGCCAGTACTGCATGGAGACTTCAGGCAGGTACAAAGGGCAGGTTCATTGGGTCTAACCTAGAGTGGTCCAGTGAGCCTGGTTTCTTTTCACTAGTGTAGAGTTCTAAGATCATGTGTCCTCTAAAGATGGCTGACCCCACTCCTGGGAGCTGGCAGCACAGGAGGTAACCATGTGCCTTCCTGGTTGCCTGCTTGGTGTTCTGACGACTGACCAGATGGGAATACAAGAGAGAATTAAGTGGCAAGCTGTTTCTACGGTCCTTAAACTGGTTTTGATGGGAATGGGATGGGGGACCTGGTAAGATCACGGAACAGAATCAAGCACACAGCAGTGCACCTGATTGTCCCTGAGTACAGGGAGAGATGCTGTTCAATAATATGAAATATTGCACACTCACCGTCCAGCAGGCTTTTTGTGTCGGATAACTCTACCTGGAGCATGTTTAAGAAAGTCTGACAAGGCTAAGCTAGAGAGGTTGGCAGGGTGTATTCAATACATTCGCAACATGTATGGTATTTTTCAACTTCCTGTGATTTCCCTGGGATATTCTCACAGTAAGTGAGGAGCATGCGTGATATGTACGTGTTCCATAGGCACATCTCCTATTCTGTTTCTCTAGAGAGCCCCAGCGAACATGGGAACTTGAGGGTTTTGTTTTGCTTGGACAATTTCTAGAACCAAAAGAGCCTTTTATTCCCTGAACTGATTAGACTCATTTGAATCTTGGGTGGGAGGCTGTTTTTTTGTGTAGCCCAGACTGGCTGGCAACCTTTAAAGAAGTACCAAAGATGACTTGAACTTCTGATTCTGTTGTCTCTACCTCCTGAATGCCCATTTTATAGGGTGATAGGGATGGAGCCATTACTTCCCTCGAATAGTTACGTTTACTCCTTTGCAGCCTGTTTTGTGACTGTTTTTCCTTGAATTTGGAAACCCATTTACAAGCCCCAGTAAAAGCCTGTGGCCGCTGCCTCTGCAGCAGTTCAACGTGCGCACAAGTACAGAGGTCTTCGACCTTGGTGATCACGAGGGGAACCGCCTTGCAGGAGCTAGTCTAGGTGTGCTGTTCCTCCCCAAGCCCACTGCTGTTCCGAGGAAAGGAGGCTGTCTGCCTGCCCCAGCCTGAGTCACCCCGTTGAGTCCTCAGCACAGCGGCTCTGCCAAAGGGGTCCTTCATATCAATGCTCAATCACACACCGACGGCCAAGACTTTTCTCCCTCTGGTTGGAAAAGAAGGCTCTCAGGGTTCTGTTTCTCACGCACAACCCACACAGCTGTGCCAGTTTCTAGTCCTCCCACTGGGCGCCACCTACCGGCTGTGCTGAGAACCGCAGACTGGCTGCTTGGCCTTCTGCACAGTGGCCTAAAGAGCCCAGCAAACTCCAGCCAGAGTTCTCATTCACCCAACAAAAGACCCCTACTCCGGCTGGCGGTGGCCTGGTTGCTGTCTCTGGGTCTCTCCTCTGTGCCTCAGTAACAACGCTGGAACCCAGCTGGAAGCGGGAACAGAATACATCCCAAGATTACATGAGTATCTTGTGGTGCCTCAGTTTCTCCCTCTGAAACTTGGAAAGTGAAGCTAAAAACAGCCCTACTTTGCAGAATTCAGTGTTGTGGTATCTGTGAGGGCAGTCTGTCCTGCAGTGTGACAGCCCTGCATTTGGACTGCTTATGAAATGCATCTTTAAATGTGACTTTGGGCTTCTGATCTCTGCTTCTTGAGTGTTGAGTCTGCAGCTGTGTTCCACCACGTAGTTCACGTGTTGCTGGGAACAGAATCCAGGGCTTTCTGCATGCGAGGCAACAATCTCCCAGCCTTGCCACATCCTCAGCCCCGTGGAGGTCTTTAAAAACAAACTTTTCAGCCAGATGTGGTAGCAAGGTTTTTAAGTCCAGTCCTCAGGAGACAGAGGCAGGTGGATCTCTATGAGTTTTAGGCCTGTTGTGGCAACTTAGATCCTATTTCAACAAATAAATGAATTTCCCAAGCCTCTTTGGCTTATTGGACATATGTCATACAATTATTACTGAAAACCTCACTTTTTGTTAGTGCTAAAATCTTTACAGCTTCTGGGTTGGTTTCGGTCCATTGATTTTTTTTTTCTCCTTGTTTTGTGTCTCTTTTAGCCTCTCATATGTCTGGTAATCTTTGGTTGAAATCCAGGCATTTTGGGTCCTGGGATTTCCTATTTTGGCTCCCAAGTCCTTAAAAAAATACCTTATACTTGTAGAGCTCAATAAAAATCAATAAAAAAATCTTAAAAAATACTTATACTTGCACTTCTCCGGTCTATCTCCTCCAGCACTTAGCTCTGTCCCAGCTTCCCTCTTCTTATAAGGATGGAGCCTGACAAGGCCACATTAATCTAGTATGTCACAGCAAGGGTGTGAATGTTCCTTCCAAACTTATGTAGAAATCTCTTTGGCTTGGCAATGCTGTTGAGGGGAAGAGCCTTTAAGAGATGATCAGGTCAGGAGAACTCTGCCCTCTGGAACAGATGAATGCCGTCATAACTGAGTAGATTTGGTTTTCATTCTTTTCTTTAAAATTTATTCATTTTAAATTTTATATGCATTGGTGTTTCACCTGCATGTATGTCTAGTGTTGGATGCCCTGGAACTGGAGCTACAGACAGTTGTGAGGTGCCACGTGGGTGCCGAGAATAGAACTGAGGTCCTCTGGATCCACTGAGCCATCTCTCCAGACCCGCTCAGTGGATTTGTTACACCAGGGTCTCACCTCATTGTGTGATGCTTTTTACTATGTTAGGAAGCAGCCAGAGGCCCTCAGCAGTTGTGACCCTTCCATTCTGGACTGAGGCAAATAGCCTGTTACTTTTGGTTACTTTTTTGTTTTTGATCTATGGTGTGAGTGTGTGTGTGTGAGTGTGTGTGTGTGTGTGTGTGTGCGCGCAGGTCCACACATACCATGGCACCTGTGTAGAGGTTATATGACACCTTTCAGGAGTCAATCTCGAACTCATGTTATCTAACTTATAATGCAAATACTTTCACCCACTGAGCCATCTTGCCAGACCAACTCCTACTGTTTATAAAACACTCAGTCTATGGTGTTACAGCCCCAGGACGAGGATCAAGCCAAACTACAGCTGGCTGGGTTGGACACATCTCTAGGGAACAAAACTATCACAGCTTCAGTACCCTGCTCGCTCTCTCCACAGGACTTCATTAGTAGCTCGTTAGGCTTCCCATCAGTGTGGAGCTTAGAAGGCCCAGCTGTCTACTTTGGTGCTAAATTCCCATTTTATCTCATAGGCTTGACCTTATGTGGAGACCCAAGAAATGAGACAGCTTCACGTCTGAAAAAGTCATGTCTCATTCATCCTGTGTCTTTCCTCAAAAATACAATCTATGCATCTGTTGGCACAGCTTTTGTCTCTGTTTGTGATCTTCCCAGTTGGTTTTTTATTAGTGTGTGTGTGTTTGATGTGTACGTAAGTGAGGGTATCTCTTGTGCCACAGCATGTGAAGTCAGAGAACAACTTTAGGGAAGCAGTTCTTCCCTTCCACCATGTTTTTGAGGTAGTCCTTCTGCTGCTACGCATATACTCCAGGCTAGTTGGCCTTTGAGCTTCTGGGAGATTCTCTGTCTCCACTGTTTGAGCTTTTATATATACATAATGTTTATTAAATATATATAATTATGTATACTTGTGTGGGTGTGCTTGAGAATGCATGTGCCTCTGGAGGCCAAAGTCATTGGAGCTGGACTTACACAGGGTTGTGAGCCACCTAATTCTCGGTGCTAGGAATTGAACTCAGTCCGTTGAAGGTATGTCACATCTGGTTATTTAGTTCTTTAAAATTAAGCCCATTCCCCACCTCTTCCCCCATGCTGATCACTTATTTCTATCCATAAGCATTGGGGTTTTTTTTGTTTGTTTGTTTGTTGTTTGTTGTTTCGGAGCTGAGGACAACCCTGTGGCTGGGTAAAATAGTTTTAAAAAAATCTGGTATACATTCCCTGGATAATCTATGTAAGGTGAAAATAAGAGTGATGTCTACAGAGCCAGTGAAGATCCAGAACATGTAAGAGAGACCTGGTTAAAACCTAAGAACAACTCAGTAAACAAAACTTCTGAAAAACACTCCCCAGTACACTTCAACCTGGATTAGTTACCAACACCTGGCACTCACCTGACAAGGCAAAGCCAATATCAAAGATAAAATCTACTCTGAACCCGTAAGCTTGAGATGTACAAGGACGGACGCACACACACACACAAACACACAACAAGGAGAGGGGGAAAATAAAACTTTTTTACTCCAACCACCCATGAGGGCTTGATAGTTTGTCTGTAAGCACACATTACAGGCTAGGAGTCAGCACACACAGCTCAGTCTTGTGATGTTCTCAAATGTCTGCTTCTCTGCAGAAACAGAACCCAAGGCCACACAGCCTGTGCTAATTTAAAGCAGACAGTGACAACCCAGGCCTTAGTTTATGGTGTAAGAGTCCTGAACTCCTCGCATACTTGCAAAACTAAGGTTCCTGAGAACTGGGGCAAACTGGATGGTTTAGCAGGCCTAGAATTCAGTCCCTGGAATCTACCATGGAAAAGAACCAACCCTTGAAGGTTGTCGTTTGGCCCCTCTATGATGCATGGGTTGAATGCTTCTAAAGACAGTGCTGACTTTTTAATTTTTATTTCTGTAAAGATAGTATTTTCAGGAGCTGGAGAGATTGCTCAGTGGTGAATGACACTTCCTGCTCGTGTAGAGGACCAGGGTTCGGTTCCTACACCTACATGGTGGTTCACAACAGGTAACTTTAGTTCCAGGAAATCCAGTTCCCTTTTTTGATCTCCAGGGGCAACAGTCACATATGTGTTACACAGATGTACTTGTAGGCAAACCACCCATTCATATAAATAAACAACTCTTTTTTAAAAAGATTTTATTTTTGTTATTTTTAATTATATGTATATGTCTGTGTTGGGGTATGTCCACATGAGTGTAGGTACCTGCAGAAGCCAGAGGCTCCCCTAAAGCTGAAGTTACAGGTGGTTGTGAGCCACTTGACATGTGTGCATGGGTCCTCTGCAAGAGGATTATGTACTGGTAAACACTGAACTGTCTCTCCAGCCCCTGAATTCTTTCCTTGCTGTTATACCTGAACCCAAGTCATCCAACAGTGTGTGTGTGTGTGTGTGTGTGTGTGTGTGTGTGTGTGTATACATGTGCCATTTCCTTACATAACTTGGAACTTCCCCAAACCTGACTGTATTTAAAAAAAAAACAGTATCTCAGTGAATTTCCGTACATTCTACTGATAAAAATGGACAAGAAAATACATTCTAGAAGATCCCTGTAAACTTGAGTCATATGCAAATGAAATATGATGCTCTGGAGTCTTAGGGTCAATAGCTTCTGATCTCATATAGTCCTTCCAGAGACTACAACTGAGCATGTGCAGAAGAGCCCTCGCTCTACCGCCCTTCCTGCCAGTATTGCAGAGGGGAGAAAATGTCTGAGAAACATCGGCGGCTGCTGATATAGCCTAGGGGTCTAAGAAGTGAAAGGCTATTAGGCAGAAGGCTATAATCAGCTCTCCTTGATCTTGACCATGACCAAGAAAAGAACAAGAGTGGGTACCGCCAATTACCCGACACCAGGCTGCTTTGGGGAAGAAATGCCGTGGGAGGATTGGACATTGAGAAATCCATTCTATCTGCTCCCTTCATGATAGAATAAATTATGTCTGGGGTAGTTCAGCCATGTTTCTGTTCTTGGCTTCAAATAATGGCCCTCAAATTACAGCGGAGGGCTGTAAAAAAAATGTGATTTGTTCTTAGCTGAAGGCAAAGATGATAGGGTAGGCTCAGCCATAATTCAGTGCAGGTGGCATGAGCTGTCCACCCGAGAGACGTTCTCACACAGACTGTATTACAAAGCAATATGGTAAGCCTCAGACTAAGAAACCTGACTTTGTCTGATGAATCAGTTAAAATATGTGATCTCTGACTCCATCTGAAGGCAGGTGTGGTAGAGGCAGCGAATTGCACCTCATTGGGAATGCTGGATTGTGGTATCATCACCACCAGTCAGGTATAGGAGTCTGTGAAGTTTTTCTTTCTCTCTTTTCCTTCTTTCGTGTGTCCTCCTATTTGTGTATGTGTGTGTGTTGATGGATGGGGTATGTATGTACACAAGTATACATCTTGTTTGGAGACCAGAGACAGACATTGTGAGTGTTTTTCTCAATTGTTTTCCATCGTATTTGCTAAGACACTGTCCTGGAGCTCATGGATTTGGTTAGCCTGGATAGTCAGGGGCTTCCTGACTCTGCTTCTCTGACTCTGGAATTACAAGCACGCACTCTCAGGCTCAGCTTTTTTTACATGGATTCTGGCCCTTAAACTTGGGTCTCTATGCTTGCATGACAAGTTGTTTATTGACTGAGCTGACTCCTGGTCTGACACCTCTTTGAAATCTGTGTTGGTATCTCTCAAATTAAAAAGGAAGAGTGCAGTTTTTTTTTTCTTTTTTCTTTGCAGGTATATATTATTAGTGCCACATTCACAGGCTGGCTATCCCTGGAAAATTTTGTCATGTTTTGTTCGGACACAGGGTGTGACTATATATATAGTCTTGAGTGCTATGTGATGAAAAGACAGGTCACTGAGTGGGAAACGAGAGCTTCTAGAAGATTACCATGAGAGGTATTTGAGTCATGATCTGAGAGGTGCACAGGCATCAACTGAGGGGAGAGACAAGGGCCAGTGCTCAGTGTGGATAGTGGGTTCAAAGGTAGAACAGCATGAGCCACCAGTGGGAGGGAAGCAGGCAGGTCCTGAGCACCCTGGGCTATGGAGAGGCACTGCTGACCAGGCACATTCTGAACACCCCCAGAGCCTTCTTCACAGCCTTGGGGTATGGGGGATCAGATCGTGGTCACACAGCACTGAGGGCCTCACAGGAGGTACTGGTCTTGGTTGTAGGGGCCATAATGGAACAAACCATTTTTGAGTGCCACGGACAACACAGTGATAAAGTGTCTGGGGAAGAATGAGGAACTTGATGGATTTCTGGAGGTGACAGCTGAATTTATGAACTAGGGGAATGTGGAAAGATTGGCAAACCTGGTCATTTCCAAAACCACAATGATGTGGGATTCCCTTCTGTATGCTATGAATATGTTTTATCACCATTGGTTATTAAAGAAGCTCTTTTGGCTAATGTCTTAGTAGAGTAAAGCCAGGCAGGAAATGTGAACAGAGATATAGAGAGAAAAGTAGGTGGAATCAAAGAAATACCATGAAGCTGCCAATGGAGAAATTTGCCAGACCCTTACTAGTAAGCCACAGCTGTGTGCCAATAAACAGATTGATAGAAATGGGTTAATTTAAGATGTAAGAGCTAGTGAAAAATACACTAGAGTCATTGGCCAGTGTTGTAATTAATACAGTTTCTGTGTGATTATTTGGGTCTTGGGCAGCCAGGAAGAAATGATCAGTCTCCACTCACATAATGGTGCATCAGTGTGGGCCAGCTATATCCACATAAATCCTGAGAGAGCTTGGAAAGGAATTCTAGAAACAAAAACAAAAACAAAACAAAACAGAGTTAAGCACAGCTTTATGGTAGTAGCATTTTGTCAGGTAGGATCTGTTTGCTAGAAGCTAGCAGAAGCACAATTCCTTTAAGAGAAGGTTTCGTAACTCAGTGGTAGCAACAAAAATTGCATGGCTCCTTTAAGAAGTCTTCCTGGTTTGTGCTTGTTGCAGGAACAGCTCTGGCTCTTTCAGGAGGCCAAACAATTGAATGGGGTTTGTGGGCAGCATGTTGCAAGTTACTTGGTGGCAGCATGGGCTACCTGCTTCCCAGAGTTGAGGTGGCGAAGATGGCTCCCACCCTGGGGTCCCAGAGCTGGTGGTAAAGGTACCTCTGCCATATTGAAAGGCTGAGAGACAAACCCAACATCCAGGGCTGCTGTAAACAACCTGCTTACCATTTTGAAAGCGCTCCTAGTCAGAAAATGATTACAGGTAAGCAACAAAGACAGATTCAGACAGAAATGAACCTCTGAAAGAGTCACAGTGTTTAAAAAAATATACATAGGCTTGAGAGAAAGAAGAAAAAGATTATAGACAGTTATAAAAGGTTTTAAAAAATAAAACAAAGTCTTTAAAAGAAACAGAGTATAGATAGTCATAGATTAAAAGAATAAAGAAAAATAAGGCATGTAAAGATGGAAAATATACAGAGAATCTGGATTATATATATTATTTTGTTTTTTTTGAATTTTTTTTTTTACTGTGAATAAGTATAGAGGGACATTTCATTGTATGGGCTGCTCAACTTAACCAACATACATATTTTAAAGTTATCTTGACTTCAAAATTTTGACAATGAGGACTGCAGAGAACTCAAGAACAAGGGCAATGGGTTTTTGATCCTACTGCACGTGCTGGCTTTGCGGGGGCCTGGGCGGTTTGGATGCTCAACTTACTAAACCTGTATGGAGGTGGGCGGTCCTTGGACTTCCCACAGGTCAGGGAACCCTGATGGCTCTTCAAGCTGATGAGGGAGAGGGACTTAATCGGGGGAGGGGGAGGGAAATGGGAGGCGGTGGCGGGGAGGAGGCAGAAATCCTCAATAAATAAATAAATTAAGAAAAAAAAAAGAATATGTTGTTTGGGCTGGGCAGTGGTGGCACACACCTTTAATCCTAGCACTCTGGAGGCAGAGGCAGGCAGATCTTTGTGAGTTCAAGGCCAGCCTGGTCTACAAGAGCTAGTTCCAGGACAGGCTCCAAAGCAACAGAGAAACACTGTCTCAAAAAACAAAACAAAAGAAGAATATGTTGTTTGGAAGAGAGGTTCTGCTTTTGTTTCCACAGTGGAAAGAAAGCTGTGGATTTCTTACTGGCTAATATGGTTTGATCAAACAAGACCCCCTGAAGCAATGGCACAGATGGTCCAAAATCCATGGCAGCTTCAGGATTGCTGGCTGAGATGGACCTACCACACAGGATATCCCATGACAGACCTGATTAACAGTGCCCCCAATCGGCAGGAAGTAGTCTAAAGAACAACTCCCAAATTCCATAAATGATTGTTTATAAATGTTTGTTTAAATTTAAAGGGGGATATGTTATAGAGATGAATACTTTGCATTGGTATGGATCTTGGTTTATTGACACAAATTTAAGGTCAATTTTGTTTTATGTATATTTCTGCCCTTGATTAAGGTATTGTTTGTATAGAAATTAAAAAATGTAATATATAATTAAAATTTGCAGATTAATAGGTAGTCATTTATAATAGTCAAAGTTGTAGTCATATTAGTTAGGTTTTCCTGATATACAGAGATATATTTCAGTTAGACCAATAATCTTCAACACTTCAAAGACCTATGTTTTAAGAACTTAGACTTTTTATGACAATGAGGCACATCTCCTGGTAGTACCAATCTACTTCAAGAGACAATGTGCATCAAAGAGGCTCCTTATGGAGTTTGTTAGCCATTTGGGCAAGAAACTGCTCTTGCTTGAACTGCTTGATGGTTTGCTGTATAAACTGAACATGCAGGACCCACAGAAAAGTGATTGCTGAACTTGCCTAAAGAAGGTGAGACAGCCTTTTAAGGTTCCTGCCTAATGAAAGAGTCTGCCAGACATTCTTCAGGACACAGAAGAAAATGACTGACAAACTGCCAATATAGGCAAAAAAGTCTTTGAAATTTCCTGCTTCATGAAAAAGTCTGCAAGATACTATGGTCCTGTAGGCTGAAGATGGATGCCCCAATGTTACAGAAGAACTTTGGATGACTCTGTCAATTCTAGAATTTTGGAAGGTGATTACAATGCACTTCTTGTTTACTTAGATAACATTATATCCTTCTGGGGTCTTTGAAAAGTTGAAGACAGATAGTTATAAGTTTCCTTAGTATGATAAAAGATAAATTAGATATGATGAAACTTTAGACTCACAAAGATAGGATAAATGATAAAATATTTTCCAAATGTAAATGGACTAAATATTGTAACTATAATTCTTGCTTGATCCCTGTTTTGTTATATTTATTTATTAACTTTGAACATACTTTATTCATCTATTTCCTTATTAAAAGCCTGTGTCTTCATACTTATGGTCTCCTTTAAATGTTGATGTGAGATCTTGAAGAATTCAACTTTTTTGTATTTTTATTGAGCTTTACATTTTTCTCTACTCCCCTCCCTTCCTCTCCCCTACCCTTCAACCCTCTCCCATGGTCCCCATCCTCCCAATTTACTCAGATCTTGTCTTTTTCTACTTTCTATGTAGATTAGCTCCATGTATGTCTCTCTTAGAGTCCTCATTGTTGTCTAGGTTTTCTGGGATTGTGATTTGTAGGCTGATTTTCTTTGCTTTATATTTAAAAACCACTTATGAGTGAGTAAATATGGTAATTGTATTTCTGGGTCTGGGTTACCTCACTCAAAATGATGTTTTCTAGCTCCATCCATTTGTCTGCAAATTACAATATGTCATTATTTTTCTGCTGTGTAGTATTCCACTGTGTAAATGTACCACATTTTTCTTACTCATTCTTTGGTTTAGGGGAATTTAGGTTTTTCCATGTTCTGGCTATGACAAACAATGCTGCTATGAACATAGTTGAGCACATAGCCTTGTGGCATGGTTGACCATCCTTTGGATATATACCCAAAAGTGGTATTGCTGGGTCTTGAGGAAGGTCGTTTCCTAATTTTCTGAGAAATCACCATACTGATACAAAGGGGCTGTACCAGCTTGCTTTCCCACCAGCAATGCAGAAGTGTTCCCTTTACCCTACAACCTGTCCAGCATAAGTTGTCATCAGTGTTTTTGATCTTGGCCATTCTTACCGGTCTAAGAAGGAATCTCAGAGTTATTTTGATTTGCATTTCTCTGATGACTAAGGATGTTGAGAATTTACTTAAGTGTCTTTCAGCCATTTTATATTCCTCTGTTGAGAGTTCTCTGTTTATGTCTGTACATTGTTCTATTGGATTATTTGTTCTTTTGATGACCAATTTCTTGAGTTCTTTGTATATTTTGGAGCTCAGACCTCTGTCTGATGTGGGGTTGGTGAAGATCTTTTCCCATTCTGTAGGCTGTCGTTTTGTCTTGTTGACCATGTCCTTTGCTTTACAGAAGTTTTTCAGTTTCAGGAGGTCCCATTTATTAATTGTTTCTCTCAGTGTCTGTACTATTGGAGTTATATTTAGGAAGTGGCCTCCTGTGCCAATGCATTCAAGTGTACTTCCCAATTTTTCTTCTATGAGGATCAATGTGACTAGCTTTATGTTTAAGTCTTTGATCCATTTGGACTTGAGTTTATGCAAGGTGATAAATATGGATCTATTTTCATTCTTCTACATGTTCATATCCAGTTATGCCAGCACCACTTGTTGAATATGCTTTTTTCCATTAGATTTTTTTTTAAGATTTATTTTATTTACAGTGTTCTGTCTGCATGTGTACCTGTAGGCCAGAAGAGGGCACCAGATTTCTTAACAGATGGTTATGAGCTACCATGTGGTTGCTGGGAATTGAACTCAGGGCCTCTGGAAGAACAATCAGTGGTCTTACCCTCTGAGCCATCTCTCCTGCCCCATTTGATATTTTTTTCTTCTTTGTCAAAATCAGGTGTTCAAAAGTATGTGAATTAATACCTTGGTCTTTAATTCTGTTCCATTGGCCGTCCTGTCTGTTTTTATGTCAATACCAGACTGTTTTCAGTACTGTAGCTCTGTCGTAGAGTTTGAAGTCAGGGATTGTGATGTCTCCAGAAATTCTTCTATTGTTCAGGATTGTTTTGGCCATCTTGGGTTCTTTGCTTTTCCATATGAAGTTGAGTACCATTCTTTTGAGGTCTGTGAAGAATTATGCTGGGATTTCGATGGGCATTGCATTGAATCTATAGATGGCTTTTGTTAAGATTGCCATTTTTACTATGTTAATTCTACCTACCCAAGAGCATGGGAGATCTTTCTACTTTCTGGTGTCTTCTTCAATTTCTTTCTTCAAAGATTTAAAGCTCTTGTCATACAATTCTGCCACTTGTTTGGTTAGAGTTACTTTGAGATAATTTATTCTATTTGTGGCTATTGTGAAGGGTGATGTTTCTCTGATTTCTTTCTCAGCCCATTTATCATCTGTGTACAGGAGGGCTACTGATTTTTTTGAGTTAATCTTGTATTTTGCTACATTACTGAAAGTGTTTATGATTCACTGGCTCAGTCCTGCTCCTGTGGAGTTCGCTGCCTCTGGCCTGCTTTGGCCTAGGTAACTAGCTCTGTTTTATTATATTTAATTTTACTATTTTAAAGTTAAAACTTTCTTTTTTCTATAGACATAAAAGGGGAGATAATTTGGGATTCCCCTCTATATGTTATGAATATGTTTTTATTATCACTGGTTATTAAAGAAATTGTTTTGGCTAATGGTTTAGTAAAGCCAGTCAGGAAATCCAAACAGAAATAGAGAAAGTAGGCAGAGTCAAAGATGATGCCATGTAGCTGCTCAAGGAGAAAGATGCCAGACCCTTACTAGTAAGCCACAGCCTTGTGCCAATACACAGATGAATAGAAATGTGTTTGTTTAAGATATAAGAGCTAGCTAGGAATAAGCTAGAGTCATTGGCCAAACAGTATTGTAATTAATATGGTTTCTGCGTGATTAGTTACGTCTTGGGTGATTAGTAATGAACACGCAGTCTCCATGTACACCACTCAGGATGTCATGTAGGAAATAGGTCTTGGTCTAAGATGATGCTAGGAGCTCAGCTGTACATTGAATGAATTAAGGGCCGCACTGCTGTCTGAGTGTGAGGACAGTGGCTAGAGGGCAAGGTCTGTATGGGAATAGATCAGTCTTTAATCCAATGAAGAACAGCAAAACACAGATCCTGCACTGAAGCACGATTAATAAAAACTCTGGGTCAGAAACTGGGGTTTGAGCTGAAGATCTGAAAAGCAAAACAGCCAGCTACTGGCTCTTACCTTGACCTCAGTCTGACATGGTGATCCTGCCTTCCAGAATCTCAGAACGAGATCGTCTCTGAGAGCTGTCTTGCCCCATCTTATATCCCTCTCTAGGGCTGGGATCAAAGGTGTGCACCACTGGGATTAAAGGCATGTGCCACCCAATCTCTATGGCAACTAGGGTGGCTACTGAGATTAAAGGTGTGTGTTACTATAATCTGGTCTGTAAGGCTGACCAGTGGGACTGTTTACTCAGATCTTCAGACATTCTTTATTAAAATACATTTGAAATGCCACTGTATCGGGTTTCCTGTGACTGCAATATCCAAGATGGATCTATATCATAATGTTCTACCCATGGTATATTAGAAGTAGCTCCTAGCCTGGCCAGCAGCTCCATTTCCTTCTGAAAGGAAGGGTCTATCTGCGAGCTAAGCTCCAGGCTTCATACAAGTGAACAACAACCAGTGTTGGGATGGATTCAAATCCCACCTGCGTGAAACAAGCCATGCCTAAACAAGCAGTTCTTGGGTTTCGAAGCCTGTTTTCTTCAAGGAGCCTCTGGAGACACAAGTGAGTCTGTGCTGCGGCAAAGGGAACTCTCACCCATGTGTTCGTGGAAGTAAGAGAGTGAGCATGTCAGCAGGGAGGAGCAAGTTGCTGGGGTCTGAGGCAGCTTATGCACTCCCATGTTTCCAGGGTTCAGTCTCAGGAGAGTCAGTCCCTGAAATGGGAATGGGATGCAAGGCTTAGGTGGAAGGCTGGTTTCAGCCAGACCAGCATGTTCATTTTAACCTGTCATTGCAGATCTGGGGTGCCTGATGTACTCAAATCATACAGAAACAGGTGAGAGAAGCCAATGACCCAGTTCATTCTTTTTCTTTGGGGTCTAGGTTTTATTGTATGTGGAACGAGAATTAATAGATAAGCATGTAAAGATTTGTGTATTAAGTATCCACAGCCCCCCAACAGCTAAGGTCTGGCCACACAGTACTCAGAGGCTTCTGTAGCCATAGTTCAAGGGAACACACCTCGTGCTACTGTTTTTTTTTTTGTTTTGTTTTGTTTTGTTTATTTTTGGTTTTTCGAGACAGGGTTTCTCTGTAGCTTTGGAGCCTGTCCTGGAACTCCCTTTGTAGACCAGGTTGGCCTCGAACTCACAGAGATCCACCTCTCTCTGCCTCCCGATTTCTGGGACTAAAGGCGTGTGCCACCACCGCCCAGTGTGCTACTGGTTTTAAATTTGTAAAAAAAAAAAAAAGTAAAAAAATAATAATAAAAAGGAAAGCAAGGGAGTCAGGCAATGCATAGCAGGACTGTGTTTCCTTCAGGGACTTCCCAAGCAAGACATCTGTGAAGATGAAATCTCAGTTTCAATGGAGAGACCTGGATGTTGGAGATTCCAAGAAAACAAGATATCCTCCCAGAAGAGCCACAGGTACTGGCTGGGTGAAACTGCAAATAAAGGAGGAGCTGTTCTAGCCACCGACACACAGGTGATGTCTTCGCAAGCCCCAGATGCTAGATATGGGGCTACAGGCGTTAACATTTACCCTCTGGTCTGGTATGTCCTTGCTATCTTATCTCCCAGGTAATTCGGTCCAAGCTAAGGCCAAGCTTTTATAATGACGTGTCTGTGTCGTTATTGGGAGCTGGTTGGGGGACAGAGAAAGACCTGTTACAATGCAGCTTTATTCTTTCATATCAAAGAGGTTGCCTTGAATCTCAGTAGACACTTTGCAACAGTGAAGTTGTGAAGATCCGGGACTCTGATAGTTGAATGTAATTGCATTTATGAGGTAGTCAAGAGTGGAAGGGGACCAGGAACACAAATGCTACGGTTCAAATCTGCAGTCTCCCACAGACTCATGGGAAAAACTACTATCATAAGTTCCTAACACTACAGATGGAGCTGCTCCGGCCACCCAACCTTCTCTGACAAGAGGGACTGTGTCATGTGAAACCGGAAGCTCAGGTAAGCCCTCCTTTAAGTTCTGTCAGGTATCTTCAGATGTACCATGTGGTACCTCATGGTGCTAGTGCGTCAGCTGTGGAAATATTAAAGGCTTCCTTATCTCTCCTACTGGTATATCCAAAGTCTGCTCTGAATGTAAAGGGATATACAGGCTTGGATCCACAAGTCTTACCAGCAGGGGAGCTAGCTGCTACCAGATGCTAAGATACGTGAAATGTAGTCCTGACGTTTCAGCTCCTTAGAGGACTGAAAATAAAGGCATTTCATGGCTTTTAAAAAAACTCGATATGGTGGTGCTGCCTGTAATTGTAATATATGGAGGTACACACAGGGGGACTGAAGGTTCAGAGTTTAAAGCCAACCTGGGCTACATGAGACTCTGCCTCAAAACAAACATAAAACCCACAGGGACAAATTAGAACACACCATCTAATATTTGATCAGTATCAGTAAGGGACCATCTGAGACCATAGGCCCACGGAAAAGCTTTGCCAAGTACTGCCTGGTGCCCATCTTCTGATCTCAGCTTTACAAAGAAGCTCATATGTACTTTCTCTGTTGCCATCTGTAACTCTTGGGGAAGTTTCCAACACTCAGTATCTCAGAGTATTTCAAATGGTCCAAACATATTCTCAGGCCTGCAGGGAAATGAGAACATCACCCACAACAGGAATTAAAGCCATTCTCAACGGTTACCAGGCACAGCTTCTTCACAGGCAGGAGAGCAGAGGGCCAGCAATTGAAAAACACAGGTCACAGCACCTTTATTCACCATCATACAAACAGATGTGACATGAAACACCCGTCGAGTTGCAGAATGGTCTTCACGGCCTCAAAACCTCTGTGAGCCCCAGGTGCTGCCTCTGACTCTGTACTGAATGAGAACGGTGTGAAGGACCAAAGGTCTGCCTTCCACGAGGGCATTCTGCAGAGGGCTTTCACGGTACAGACCCTTCTCCTGAGACCGTATCGCTTGCTAACACCATCCTAGAGGGTGGAGCCCTGTGCTCCAACTGTGAGTTTTATCCTGTCACGACATGTGACCCTACAACATTATCATTCACAAGGTTTAAGCAAATTCCCATTATACATTTATTTATGTGAACCCAGACAGTCACAGGGCTTGTTGAACACATAACTATGCACCTGCCCACCTTAGACCAGTTTTAAAAAAAAAAAGAGTTCTCACCAACTAACAATGTTTATGATGTATGTGGGGCAGCTGGAGTGTGGAGGGAGATGCCTTTGTTTTACAGTTCAGTCTGCAGAGTAGCTGTAACCATGCTAAGACAACCTGCTTGCCCCAGTCAGTGACTCTGGTAAGACTATGTGTCAGAAGGCTGGTTTTATCTGAGCTCCTGCTTACAACAGCAGAAGCAGACGCCTCCGTGCGTTTAAACAGTGGCAGCAGGGGAGACTACACAACCTAAGCTCTTTCTTTCAATAGGATTTGACAGCCTGACTGGAGGCACAAAAACACATCTCTATAAAATAAAAATGTGATTTCAAAAGTGTTTATTTCATAGGGAAGAGAATAAAAGCCAAATGTTAGTAAGTGTCTGACTAAGCTCAATGGTGTTTGGGCTCAGCTTGTTCATCTTTGAAAGGCTGTAAAGGCAAAGAGGAACTGTGGACTGCCCACTGCTTCCATAGCTTCCTACACTAGTTATATTTATTTGGAAAATGAAGGCAATATTTTAGAAAACAGTTTACCCCTCGCCCAAGTTCATCTGATAAGGGTACTGTATACAAAGCAGTTAATTACACACATAAATAACATAAAAATAGCTGTCATAAATTAAGCAGTCCAAGAATCTCCCACCACACCAACAACTGAGAGGTGAGACTGGCCTGTGTGGATGGAGAGGGTGTGGGCCAAGTAATCCACAGACCAGAAGGACCCGTCTGAGTGCCATCTCTTCCTTAGGCTCCAACTGTGTAACACAAGCTCTAGCCCTATCCTCAAAGCTTGCTCTCTGGAAGGAGATGCTGAGAAAGTAGCATCTCGTCTGACACCAGGCTGACTGCAGCTTCCTTTGCCCTGCTGGTTAGCTGCCAGGGTCTCTGCAGGGTAGCTGCCCACATCTGGCTATAACTAGGAAACACGGGACCAAGGACAAAGTAAGGCAAGTTTGTCTTCAACCTCTTCTTTTGTATGATATTAAAAACTGGTAAGAAGAGCAAGACCAGACTCCTCTCCTCTCACCTCGTCTCTGCGTCCCTGTGCTGGGACTGTGGACACCATGATGACAATCTGACCTATCGCTCGGGATGGTACAGGTGCTGCCATGTCTCCCCAGAGCTGGGAGTGGCCAGCTTACCTTCACTGGGTTTCTTAAATCACTAGCTACACTTCTCTCCCGTAGAGCTGAACTCCTCCATTTCATAGGAAATTGGTCGTCAGACACAAACACCTTTGGAATTAAGGCTTACACAGAAAGAAAACGTGAGTTCACTCCCCATCCTCCATTCAGGGGTGTGGCTAAGCTGCAATGTAATACGTATGTTTGGATGGCAGAGTCCTGAGATGGCTCTGAGGAGCATTAGGGTCTGAGCATGAGGGTTCACTTTGCACACAACTGTGTGTGCCCTCACACAAGGCACCTGTGCACAAGACAGGGACCAACACCCTACAGTGCAAACGACTTTATCATATTAAAATAAATCAATATTGGCCACAAGAGGGCCAGAATACATAAAGTGGTTATGAAATAAAATGAACAGACTGTTCCCAAGATGTTCTTTGTGCCTGACCTAGGGGCCTCCCATGAAGGTCATGAAACTTCTCATACAAGGCCCCAGGTCACAGCCCTGTGACAAACAAATTGAGACTTCAGAGGAAGAGCTACTTGACTTCTTTGTCCCTGCTTGTGAATTCAGGAGCAAAGAGAAACCTGGGTTTACTTCTGTGTGCTGCCTGAGAAGGCTACCCATGTTTCTGTATCATCACTGGAGTGCTAAAGAAAACAGATCAAATCTCCCTGGTCCTCAGGATATCACACCTACTTCTAGGACCCTGCTATCTGTGTCCCTGAGCCCCATGACAACTGCAGACCTCTGAGGGTGACACTGTGGTCGGCCAGACAGCACCACCTAGGGGAAGCACATGGTGTAACTCCGGAGTGCTTTAAGCTCCTGCCGGTCAAAGGCCATGTCACCAGCTGAGGTGGTAACTTTGCAATGCTAGTCCAACCTCAGTGATCCTGTCATGTGCATACTCTTCCTGTTTGGTACCCAGCAAATAAACCTCTAGGCTGCAGAGCCCTCCCTGAAGCTCAGCCAGCTCTGCAGCTGCATGATCAGTAGCTGTACATCTGTTGCTGTTCATTTTGTACCTGGGGTTGCACTGCCTGTGGCGGGGCTGCAGGAGCCTGTGGTGGCTGTAACACGTCCGTCTGGGGCACGGCCCGCCATGTGAGTGGATGCTGCTCACTAAGTTGGTTCCCCAGGGGTGTGATGGAGTTCACCAGTGTGGTAAGGTTGATGAAGTGAGCCACTGACTGAGGGTTTGAGGCTTCTGGTTGTGGGTGGATCTGGACATCATTTTGGCGGTTGTGCAACATGGCAGAGCCACTGACTGTGTCAAAGGTCACAGTCAGGATGGAGTTGTCCAGCTGTAGCTGGCGTTCAGGGTTGGTAAGGTGTCCGACAGCCACTGGCTGTAGACTGGTAAACTGAGTCCCAGCTGTAGTGGTGATGGGGGTCACGGTGATGTTGGTCAGGCCAACAGAGCTCGATGGAGTAGTCACATTGGGGTCCCCTAGGGTCACCACCACCTGCAAGAGGCACATAGAAAAAGAGACAATGAATTATTTCTGCAAAAAGGAGAAAGGCAGAACACCCCCACAGTACCTTCCTGCTGGAGGCCATGGTCTGTGATGGAATTGCATGTTCAGGCAAAAGAACTAGAGCAAGGCTTCCACTGGAAAAAGCAGAACACAGCGTCCTAGGAGAATTATACCAGCGGAAAAGAGAAAGGAAATATGGACAGTTCTCAGAGGCAATGCTGGGATGGGAAAATCAAATGAATGTCACTGGCCAGAACAAAGAGTGAAGTGTGCCCAGAGTTGAGGAGGACGGTTCAGTTGACAAAGTGCTGGCCACTGACCTGCATGCTACCCCAGTATCAACATAAAAGCCAGATGCAGCAGCAGAGGCAAGAGTCAGATCACAATATAGCGAGTAAAGCAAGTCTGAAAATCCAGGAAGCCAACACTTTACCTTCATCTACCCTCTGACCTGCCTGTCTTGTGGCCCAGTAAAACCTGTGTAGCTATGGAGGCACCACAGCTGCCGCTTCCTCATACCTAGTGCTGAAAGGCGAGACGGACGCAAGCCAGCTTACTGCAGACTCACCACCCACAAATACGAGGCAGAAGTGGGGTCTCACAGACAAAGGGACAGAAGATAAGCAAAGCAGAGACTGCACAGAGAGGCCAGCTCAGTGGCTCGCGGCTGTCCAGTTCCTGCTCCTTGACAGGCCCCCTGGGGCACCCAATTGGGAACTGCTAACATGTCAGACTGTTATTGACATAGCATGTGTGGTCTGGAGGCCACAGGTGGCACAGCTTCACGAGACAATGCCTACATGGAAAGTGAGAGTTGGAACCATGGTGCACACCCACATACCCAGAGGAGCTGCCCCTGCAGAGGTGGCTGTCACCTGATACACAAAGATACCAACCAACCTGTTGGATACTCTGCACAGCAGAATTTGTCTCATCACCCACACTGCCTGTGAACTCTGGCTCCTTTTCGGGGTATTCGCTAAAGGTGGTGTCCTCGGGCACTGGAGCCCCGGCCTCCTCATCTGGTTTCTGCTTTCTCTTGTGGCTGCGCTTGGCAGCCTTCCCATGTTTCCCTTCTGCCAGCTCCTCCTGCTCCAGGCCCAGTGCAGGCTGTAAGGAGATTGGCGTTAGTAACCACCAGGACAGTGGGATGGATCATTCACTCCTTTACAACCCACGGGGCATCAAGCTGTCACAGGAAGTGGCTATTTTGGTTCAAACAGAAACATCGTTAGAGGAGAAGTATTTCCCTTGAGGGGAGTTCAGCTCAAAGAAAGGGCTTGTGAGCCACTATCCACAGCAGGAATGACACTGGACGTAAACACTTGATTAAAACCATGCAGGCATTTTCTGCTCCCTTCTGTTCAGGCTTATCCTTTCCCTTACACAGCTGTGAGAGTGGCCAGCACAGCTGGAGGTCAGGGGCACAGTGGCTGTAGGGCTCTGTCCTGTCACTGGTACTCAGTGCCCCTGTGTAGTCCTGGGGCAAACTGGTCAGAGTATGGTGATGGACTTTTTCCCACCCTCACATGTGAATTGCCAAGCACATAAACGGCTCATAGAGGGGCTAGATGTGAATTCTATCCATTCCATAAGACATGGCCACCTGAACTTACAGAACACTCATCACTCAAGTCAAAGCACTTGGGTACAGACATCCTAAACACAGAGTAACATACTCTGTGACTAAAAATAAAAAAGTGCCATAAAAATATTCAGTATATCCAGACATGATGGTGTATGCCTGGGATTTTAGCATTTGAGAGGCAGAGGCAGGAGTTCAAGGCTAGTCTTTGCTATACAGCAGGCTCAAGATCAACCTAGACTATATGAGATCCTATCTGAAAAAAAAAAAAAAAAGAATTGAGTAAAAGTTCCTTTAAAATCTAGATTTGGCCTGGTATGGTGGTACACATTTTAATCCCAGCACTGGGGAAGCAGAGGCAGGTGGAGCTCTGTGAGTTCAAGGCCAGTGTGGTCTACATAGAGCTCCAGGCTAGCCAGGTACACATAGCAAGGTCCTGTCTAAAAAGGAAAAAAAAAATTCTCTGTTTGCCTAACATTGTTAATTTTGCTTAAGATAATTTAATCATAATAAATGCCAACCAAATCCCAGTGAGACTGTGTTGATGTGTAAGGCGTGGTTAACGGTGTGTGTCTAGAGTCTGTTCCTACATGTGGAGTCTGATCCCCTCATACCCCAGCCCTGTGCGTACATTCTGTGCTGCTCACCTGGACAATGCCAATGGAGGAGGCATCGATGGTGGTGGTCTCAGGGAGGTGGTCCAGATCGTCAATCCGCACAGCGAGGACCTGAAAGGGGCAGAGGGCAGTGTACAGGGTTGCTGTGGCCACCCAATGGCTGACCTGATCATGTACTAGGAGCCCAAATTCACTGTGCAAGGGCCATTGCTGTCAGAGACTGGCAGCTAACTGACAAACTCACCTCTGCTTCTGACTCCTAGGGTCAGGTCTGACTTTGAAACTATTTCTAAAATGTTCTCCAGAGTATGCCCGAACCCTTTTTTCTGACCCCCATCTCAAGTCTCTATACTGCTGTCTGGCCTGGTGGGGACACCTGGTACCTGTCTGTTATCTTGTGGCTCCTGTCCTTAGATGGAGGCTACGTCCTCCTTCTGTGGTCTCTATGACACGTGCTCTCAGCGAGCTAAGACACAGAACAATAAGTCTGTCCTACAGGAACCACCAATGGAGGTTTTTGTGGGTCTAACATTGTACCCTTTAGCCTAAGGCATGCAGCTATGTGCATGTCCGCCTAGTCCTGCCTTTCCTTTCTCAGCCCCACTCACAAGGGTCCTTAGCATGCAACACTCACTCCATGACCTGTCCTATGAGCCCAAACAGCCTCCCTGCCATGGCGAGCAACACAAGTCAGCCGCTTACACTCACGTAACTGGTGACTAAGTCGTACGTAAGGCAATAGACACAAGCACAGGGAGGAAATGAATGCACTGGGAAGGTATAAGAAAGGTGAGCTGCCAACAAAACAAGGTGTAGAGAAACTGTAGGACTGGGGAAGGCTACACACTGACCTCGCCCCAATGGCCCTTAAATCTGAAGTAGAAAAATGTACACTATTCGTTGTAGGGGTTCGTGGGGGTGTCAGGGAGCTCCATCTTTGGACCTCTAGACAAAAGCCCATTCTGTGCCCTTTTCTGAACCATGCTTGAGCCAACAGAACACGAACGGGCTCTGAGGACTGTGTCTCCTGCTCACATCAGCACTCCAGGGACCCAGAGGAAAGTAGAAGTCTTCCTGGTGTTTCTTATACTTGTATGAATTTCTTCTCCCATCAATTCTCTTTCCCGACACAATGGGTTTTCCCACTGAATGGTCGTTACAGCTGACACTATAAGTCTGTATCTGTTAAAGGGAATACCGCTCACAAAGGTGTTCAGTTTACGCCCCCCCCACACACACTTTATAAACCTACAGAAATCCCAAGAGCTTCCCTGCTCTGACCTAGTAATATTTTGTGACCCTTGTGCTCAGAAAGTCTCTCTTCTTAGGGGTCTAGTAACTAACTATTTGTCTAGTTTTGTTGTTGTGAGAAGATGGTTGGGCTGGGGCTCAGTTGACTGAGTACCTGCCTAGCATTCTGAAGCCCTGGGTTCAAGGTTCAGAACCACATAAACCTGCATGTGGTGAAGCATGTCTGCAGTCCCAGCACTCAGAGAAGTGGTAGAAGGACCCCAAGTTCAAAGCATTACTCAGATATATAGTGAGTTCTAGGCTACACATGACCTGCCTTAGGAAGGAAAAAAAAGATGATATAGTTTCGACATAAGACCACGGCTCGACCTTAAACTCACACTGCACCAGGACAAAGGGTCTCAGAGCAGAACAGGTACTCCAGTCCCACGGTGGGGCCAGGCTATGCTATGGAGAGATGGGAATGAGTCCCAGGCTGACCTCAGGGTGCTTGCGCCGCATATGTCTGCTCATGGAGGCCCGGGTAGACACCTTGGTGCCACACAGCTGACAGCTCTGTGCTTCCACCTTGTCGTGGGTGAGCTGGACATGTTTCTGCAGCATGTACTCTGTGACGTACTTCTTGTCACACACGGAACAAGTCCACTGCTTGCCCACTTCGCACACACATAAGTGGGGTAGAAAAGAGAAATGCAAGTCAGCAGACAGCCATTAATGCTTAAGTCATCTCCCAAGCCAAGCACCTGCCATTCCCTCTGCTCCTCTAGAGAGCCATCACCTGGGCAGACCAGTTGGACACCAATGCTTAAGACTAGCTGGAACAACTGGCCTTCATCCTTGAAGAATACACACTGGAAAGGTACAGTGGGGTTTAGAGGCCAATGGGCTGCATTAAACCAGGGAGTTTTATTCTGCAAGTGTTTATGACTGAGCTGGTGCTCTCATCCCTACACACTCGGACAGCCTGAACCATCCTTGGGCCGCAGTTACCTGTGTGGATGAGCTTGTGGGTCTCCATGGTGTTCCTCTCACTGAATGTCTTCCCACACAACTCGCACATGAAGTCTTTAATTCCTGCAGGAAAAGTCAAGTTCAATGTCACATACTTAGTGGGTTTTCAGTTTAAGTATATACAGAAGATGTCTCATGCTTCAGGATTTGTAGCACCTCAGGGGAATGGTAAATAGTCAGAAGATAGTTTGACAAAAATTGTATTTCTAGAAATAACCTAGAAAACCATGGCCTCAAAAATTTAGCCCATTATATGACATTTCATATTTTTAAAAATGAAGAGATTGGGAAGGCCTGAAAACATAGATGTAGAGAAGAGACCCATGGGTAGAGAAAGCAACAGTTTCTCAAAGCAGGGTTACTCACCTAAATCCCTTCTTAGCCTCAAAAGGCTAGCTCCTGAGACATGGAGTAAGAGATTAAACAGCAAGAGAAAGTGACAAGGAGAGACAGCAGAGCAGCTGTGGTCACACAAACACCAGGGATTTTTTTTTTCCACTATCCACAGGATGAACAAGATAAATGAGAATCCATCCCAGGAAGCAAGGATGGTTCAATCTGTATAAATTGGCACATGTGATATGGCACATCAATAGAATAAAGAGCCAAAATATCAGCAGACATAGAATCTCACAATCATTTCAAATAGAGCAGAAAAAGCATTTGATAAACAAATGTCCCTTCAAAATAAAATGTTAACAAACCAGGTGTAGAAGGATCATACCTCAGCATGAGGCTATGCATGGCAAACCCAGAGCCAGCAACTGTACAACTGTACCAAAAGGGAGACACTAAAGCAGTCTCTACTACAGTCTGAAAGGAGACAAGGTGTCAGTTCCCATGCTGGTAGTCGAGATAGCACCTCAAGTTTTAGCATGGCCATTAGGCAAAACACAAGCATCCAGGAAGAGTGGAAGTCAAATCATCCCTATTTGTACAAAGCATAACTTCATGTGGGGAAGCATGAAGATGCCAGCAAGATCTGAACTGGTAAGAATTAGAATTACATAACACAAAGATACCCAACACACAGCAATCCACAAACAAAGAACTGAAGATGAGGATGTTTGAGTGAGCAGAGTGCTCACCTGGCATGCACAAAACCCCGGGTATGACCTGTGTACTGCATGAACCAGGTGTGGCAGTGTACACCTGTAATCTAGCACTCAGCAGACAAAGGAGGATCCAACACAAAGATACCCAACACACAGCAATCCACAAACAAAGAACTGAAGATGAGGATGTTTGAGTGAGCAGAGTGCTCACCTGGCATGCACAAAGCCCCGGGTATGACCTGTGTACTGCATGAACCAGGTGTGGCAGTGTACACCTGTAATCTAGCACTCAGCAGACAAAGGAGGATCCAAGAGTTCCAGGTCACCTTTAGCTACACAACAAGCTCAAGACCAGCCTCTGGAGGAGAAGGGGAGAAACACACACACACACACACACACACACACACACACACACACACACCAATAATATTTATCTGTTGGGGAGAAAATCATGAAAATATACATTGCCTACATGGAGGAAAACGTTATGAAACCTGTCATTTTGTAAAGTTAAAAAAAATCCTGAGAGTAGGAAGTTCAGGTCAGACTTTTAGCAGGCGCATCTAAAACTAAGAATTTCCAAGTTCAGGACAGGGATTCTGTGTTCAAAAGTTCAGTCTTCAGATATACAACAAGATATGAATGGTGTGCAATCTCTCATTGGCACACACTGCATTCACCATAAATTTACCACATTAAGACTTTTTTTTAAATTTTTTTTGAAATTT
>NW_004949170.1:259209-284504 GCF_000317375.1 Microtus ochrogaster | reverse complement strand
TAGACCAGGCTGGCCTCGAACTCACAGAGATCCGCCTGCCTCTGCCTCCCGAGTGCTGGGATTAAAGGCGTGTTCCACCACCGCCCGGCCAAATTAAGACTTCTAAATCACCTGAAGATATGAAATATATGGTGGGGATCCCTGGTGCCCACATAAGCTACACACTGTTACCAGAATAATTAGTACAAAAAAGGTATCGATACTGGGGAAAATATACAATCAAGATGCAGGGACTAGTGGAAGGACACAGCCCTCAAATTCACAAGAACATCCCTTCAGGTAATACTAAATTGAAAGTGGTCAAACACCTGATAGAGCCCAGGCCCTGGAGCTGCTGCAGGGATTTCGAACAGTCATCCACCATGTGCCCCAGGGGCACAGTGTTAGAGTACTGGCTGCTGAAGCCTATGGAACTCGCTGGGAAGACTGATGACACCACAGCCTCAGATTACAAAATACAAGTCATTTTTATTTAAAAGGAAGTCTTTAAAGTCTATTTCATTTTTTGTTTTTTTGAGACAGGGTTTCTCTGTGTAGCCCTGGATGTCCTAGAACTCACTCTGTAGACCAGGCTGGCCTCAAACTCACTCTGCTCTGCCTCCCAAGGGCTGGGATTAAAGGTGAGCGCCACTGTTGACTGGCTTAAAGTATATTTTAATTTAAGAATCACGAAAGGTATTCCAGTCACAATAACTACAAAAAAAAAAATACCTCGAATAGCTATAATGAAAGCTGGGAAATGTTCCTACAAAGAAAATCATAAAGCCACTGAAGACACCAAATGGTGGAGAGATGTTCCATATTCATGGACTTTAAGAATGTTAAAATGTCGACACAAAGTGAGTTACAGATTCAGTGCAGCACACCAATGACTTCCTCACAGAGCCAGGAAAACAATCCTGAAGGGCAGCAGAAGTGACCCGGAACAGAATGCAGAGCTGCAGGTACCAGAGTCACAGGCACAAAACCACAATGGTACTGGCATCAGAAACAAACTCACACATCCACAGAACAGATCCTAAAATAAAAACATGCATGTACAGTCAACTGAATCTCAACAAAGGTGCCAGGAAAACTGCATGTCTACATTCAGAAGTTTCAAACTTGACCTTTATCTCTACAAAAACCAACTTAGAATGGGCCAAAGATTAAATATAAGACCTTGGTACTAAAAGAAAACTTAGGAGACACACTACAGCAATGGCTTTGAGATGATCCTTGAAGTCCAGGAAACAAACAAACAAACAAAAAACTACACATCAAACCATGAGACTTCTTTCTCCAGAGCAAAGGAAACAGCTCACAGAGCAAAGAGACAAGAGATACAATGAAAGAGACACCCATCAGTCAGTCATGAGACGGAAGGTTAATACGAACAATGTATGATGAACCAAAACTTTATTTAGAAATAAACAACACAGCTAAAACCAGAAATGATCAAAATAGACACAAATAAATGAAAAATGATCACTATCATCAGCCACCATGGACCTGAAAACCAACAGTCCAATAAGGAGCCATCTCACCCTAGTTATGACTATTATTAAAAATATAAAGCATACTGGACAGTGGTCGCTCCTGCCTTTAATCCCAGCACTTGAGACACAGGTGGATCTCTGTGAGTTTGAGGCCAGCCTGGAGAGAGTGACTTCTAGGACAGCAAGGGCTACACAGTGAAATCATGTCCCGAAAACTAAAAACAAACCAAAACAACAAAAACAAAACACTAGAGAGATATGGAAAACAAAGATCTCACACTGGTGGTGGGATGGATTTGTGATCCTTTGCAGACACAGGGTACCCCTGTAAGTGGCTCTGATTTCCAGGGACTCAGTCAAAGACAAACTCATAAGAAGGTGCCTGGCACCGATCTTCACCACATTGGGGCCGTTTGGTTTCGCAGACCTGGCAGAACGGGGACTTGACACACCTGTGTGCCGCTTGTAGTGCTTCAGCATGTTGACCTTCTGGGCGAACTTGCGATGGCACTCTTTGCACTCATACTCCTTGATACCCTTATGCAGCTTCATGTGGTGGCGCAGTGCATGCTTCGTCTTCATTCCTAGAGGAGGCAGATCCGCATGGGTGCCAGACTCACCAGAACTTGCTCAGGCATTTGTGTCCCATCCACTCCCCTGAAGCGCCCTTCTGAACCCAGTGGGCACAGACACAGAATATGTTTGGGAAAAAGAGGCTAGGGCCTCACCTCAGAGGGTGAAGGGCCCACAAAATTAACACCTCAGGAGGCCACTAGAGATTTACTGTGACATTCAGATGGCGGTGTGTCAACAACAGCATCTGAGATGATGCAGTGAGATGGACAGGATGACTAGGGCTTCTTGTCTGTCTTGATGACAAGATGGTAACTAAGATGAAGACACCAGATCTATGCTTATTTTTTTTTAAAAAAGCCATTCTTGCCGGATGGGGATGACACACATATTTAATCCTAGCACTACGGACGCAGAGGCAGGTGGATTTCTGTAAGTCTGAGGCTATCCTGATCTAAGCCTGTTCCAGGACAGCTAGAGTTACAAGAAGAAACCCTGTCTCAAAAAACAAAAATGAAAACAAAAAACAAACAAAAAAAAAGCCATTCTTTAAAAAAAAATATATGTGTGTGTGTGTGTGTGTGTGTGTGAGAGAGAGAGAGAGAGAGATAGAGAGAGACAGAGAAAGTGAGTGCAAGAACATGTACAATCAGAGGACAACTCCCCAGAGTCACTTCCTGCCACACTGCAGGATGCAGGGATCACACTCAGGTCATTACAGCCATGTGCAAACACCTCTACTCGCCACGCCACCTGTCAGACCACAAGTTTTTACTTACTGCTGCCAATCTTAGGCACTGAAATAGTCCAAAGCTGTGACTTAGGACTCAAGATGAGGGAAGTGGTGAAGCATCCTCACCAGCCAAGGCCCAGCTGGGTGGGTGGCGGTGGCAGCAGCATAGTATACCCAGATGCTCACACACCAGTGCAGTCAGACTGCAGTCCTTGGGCCACCCTCCCACCCTCCTGCAGCCCCCAGTGGACAAACCAGCAGTGGTGCCACGTTGAGCGAGTTCAGAGGGCTCAGAGCTCTAACCTCAGCTGGGCAACAGCTCCCCCAGTCCCACCTTGTCACTACCCATCTTCACCCATCTCGGTGACAACACAGCTGGGCCATAGGACCCATCAAGTCAGACAGCAGAGGGCACACAAGTTCCACCCTGAGTCTCTTGGCCTTTCTGACTATGGAAGAGCAATTTTACCTTAATTTCCCTCTCTTCCCAACCCTCCAAATAAAAATGTTGTATACCCCCCCCACACACACACCATCCAGGGACAAAAACCACAGGTGATGAGAGATCCAGTCAAAGCTTGGCCACCCAGCAGAGTATTCTTTAGCTAACTGGCCTGTTCTTGATCCCTCTCTGGCTTATCACATCTAAGCTCTACTTAAAACAGTGTTACCCAGTACTGCTGTCTGCTCCTGCTTGTCTTTCTTGCAAAGGACTGAACCCAGTTGTTACAAACCTCACCCTTGCAGTTGCAACACCTATTCATTGTCTCTTTCGCTCACTCTCATAACTGCTATGCTTTGACTATTTAAGTGCCAGGCATTAGAGACGAGGCTATGCTAGACAGAGCCCTTGGCTTCATAGGACTTCTGTTCTAAGTGAGACTGGGGGGTAAGAGAACCTACATAGTATGTGGAAAGAAAACAGTTAGGCAGAACCTGGCAGGAAGGGGCTTGGGGAGAGAGGTTGTATGTAAAGTCATCCTTGGTTACACACTGAGCAGGAGGCCAGCCTGGGCTACATGGACCCTGTCTCAAATAACAGAACTTGAAACGTCCAGCTTTTTTTTTTTTTTTGTAGGCTATAGAGAAATCTTAAAGGATAATTTTGTGTACATGATGTGATTTTGGCCCTCATTTGCCAAGAAGGCTCATGATTCCTAGCAGCCACCGTCACGGGCACAGACTATGTCTAGGTTCAGGTCTACATTTTAGTGATCATAGGCAAGCTGGATGCCTGGCTTAACATGCTCGGATGGCTCCAGAATACCCTGTGGCTACGAGAGACCCCCTGGGGCTCCAGACACACACTCACCTTTCCCACACTCTGCACACAGGTACTCTCGGATGTTGTCATGCACACGCATGTGCTCCTTCAGCATATCTTTCCTGGCAAAGGACTTTCCACACTGCTCACAAGCATGGCTTTTCACACCTGCAAACAAACACAGCAGTGCTTGAAAGCCCCAGCCAGCAAGGGTCTCAGCTAGAAGCAGTGATATCGTTGGCTGCTTTTCTAGTATGTTCCATGGGAGTCTTTGGCATGAGAAGGCCCTGAGAACCTGAGGTGGAATAGGTATGGGAAGGGATGTGCAGTGGCAGGGGAGGCCTGGAGGGAAGGTGGAGAAGTAGGGATGCAGTGTGAGGAGCCAAGGCATGGCTGTCTGCATGGAGCCAGGGAGAGTGATGCAGATTCCTGTTGCTGGGTGGGTGGTGAGATGCAAGCAGGAGCATGATACCTGTGTGGATGAGTTTGTGGCGCTCCAAATTCCCAATGCTGTTGAAGATCCGCCCACATATCTCACAGGGATGAATGTACCTGAAAGTAGAGACAAATCTTCAGGAGCCCCCTCTAAGGGGTTTACCATCTGAGGGGCTCATCCACGGAGAAGGCTTCATCTGCTCTGAGGGTCTGTTCAGCTATGGAGGGCATGTGTGAGAGCTCCTTTATCAAGGGAGAGAAGGCAAGAAGATGTTACGTATCTCAGCTTCTGTAATAGGTTGAACTGTGTCCCTCAAACTGTTGTTGGAGTCTTAGCCCAGAATGCAGCTGTGTACGAAGACAGGCATACACAGAGCAGATCAAGGTAAAATGAAGTCATTGTGGTGACCCCAATCCTTAAGAAGATGAGAGAAGAGCTAAACATGTAGAGAAGGCTGAGCCTTTGAGGGCACTGAGGATGCCATGGCTAGTCAAGGAGAATTTAGGAGGAGACAACCCTGATCGATATAATTGATATGGGATCCCAGGCTCTAGGACTATGAAGTATGAGGTATTTGGTCACAACAGCTCTGGAAGATGAATTCAGTCATCTAGTTGCTCACAACATAGCTCTGGTTATGGGCTGACCTTTGACATGGGCAGCATTAATAAAACCTAGCTATAGCAGGTTGTGTTGGCTTGTCAAGTAGGCCAACATACTTTAGAATCCTGTAGAGAAAAAAAATTACGGTGAGAAATGCGGCCTAGAGACTAGGTGCCTCAAATATCTGGCAAAAGATGACCCAGTGATTGTGACTTGCTAAAAAAAAAAGCACTGTGGCTTTGTAGAGTCCCCCTCTTCCTCACAACCCTGGATTCTTACTTCTGCACGTTGGGGTCAGGCAGATTCTCTCGGTGGATGACCATGTGGGCATGGTAGGTGGCCTTGAGTGCAAAGCGTCGGTGGCAGATGCTGCAGCCATGGCCTTTCTCCTTGTGGACCTCCATGATGTGCTTCAGGTATTCCTTCCCACGGCCGAAGGTGAGCTATAGGCACACAGGGTGGAAGCTGCTGACTCACTGCATCTCTGGGCATCTCTGTTACATTTCTATCACCAGACACCACGGGAGGGCCAGTTATTCACGGGGGAGTGGTGGCTTACAGGAGAGGCTGCTGGAAACTCATGCCATGAGCTGCTTTCCTGAAAGTATGCACCCTGCCTTGTGTAGTATGGACCAGCTTCAGGCTGGCTGAGGCCAAGCATCCCCAGTCTTAGGCCAGTTTCCAGGACACAGGCCCCAACACCATCAGCTGTCCTGCTTATGTGCACACCAAGTCATGAGTGGGTTCTGATGGCTGAGTCCCACGGTTACCATTCCTAAGCCCACGTGATATGGGACAAGCTTCCTTAGTGAAGGAGATTGACAATGCTGTGCTGTAGGATCCTCTCAGCCCCATGGACACCAATCCCACCCGCGGCCGTGCTTACAGGCAGTGCTGAGTACCTGGCACCTCTTGCAGCTGTACTTGTGCGGCTCGGAGTCTGCGCTCTCATCAGAGTTCTCCTCGTTCTCCTCTGAGGAGATCCCAATCTTGCCAATGAACTCCTCCCGCTGGTGGTCGTCCATCAGTGCGATGTCCTGCAGGACAGTCACAAACCCCGCCTTTACTGCAGTATATTGGGGAATCATTTGTCTGCCTAGCGAGCTATACCTATGTCCCTTTGGATGGCGCTGGGTTTGGCCATCCTGTGGTACAGGCAATCCCACCCATGCTCAGGCGGAGTCCTGGAGGACACCCTGCTGCTGCAGCGCTGCTCTGGGCCTCTGACTCAGACAGGCGCTTCTCCCACCTGCCCTCATACCCAGTTTTCTCTACCTGGGGCTCCTGCACAGCTCTTCTTTCCCTAAAGGCAGGGAGACAGCAGAACGTCACCCTCCTTACACAGGGAGATTCTCTGTTTGGGCCCTGCAGCAGGCATGTCAGTGGGAATCTGTATGAAAAGCCTGCCAACGACCATGCTGACAGCTATGGAAGGACATGGCAGCAATCTGAATGCCAGTGCCCATGTGTTAGAACTTCACCTAAGGTGACAGCGTGAGGGCCTCTGGGGGATGACAAGGTCCAATAGTGGGGTGCCATGAGTAGGATTAGAGTCTTTAAAAGACAGACCCCAGAAACTTCCTCATCTTTCCCCCATGTGAGCACACAGCAAGGAGATGTATGAATGAGGAAGCCCTCAACAGACATGGAACCTTCTAGCACCAGAACTGTGAAATCTAGTCTACTGTTGGTGAGTGCCTCATATACACAGACAATGGATGGGCCAGGTCACTAAGTGTCACCCACGTGGGGCCTGCACCTTGAAGTGGACGTGGATGTGGTCCCTGAGTACGTCCACTCGGAAGAACTTGCGCCCGCAGATCTCACAGGTGTACTTCTTGTCACCATGGGTCAGCAGGTGTTTGTTCATGTTGCTCCGGCAAGAAAACACCTGGGGACAGGGAGCCAGTGCAGTGAGGGCTAGGGCATACAAGGAGCCAAATCCTGCGGCCTACAGAACAAGCTACCAACAGGCCTAAATATCTAGCAGTTGTTCTTCTAGACTTACGGTGCTTGCCTTCCTCCTCCCTTCCTTGGTGTGGATATCTCCCTATATGCTGTGAATATGCTTTATTACCATTTGATGTGGGATTCCCCTCTGTATGCTATGAATATGTTTTATTATCCTTAGTTAATTAAGAAGCACTTTGGCCTGTGGCACAGCAGAATAGAGTTATGCGGAAAAACTAAACTGAATGCTGGGAGAAGAAAGGCAGAATCAGGGAGACACCATGTAGCTGCCGATGGAGACAGATGACCGGAACCTTACCAGTAAACCATGAGCCTCGTGGTAAAACATAAAAATAATAGGAATGGGTTAATTTAATATGTAAGAGTTAGGTAATAAGAAGCCTAAGCTAATAGGCCAAGCAGTGTTTTAATTAATATAGTTTCTATGTGATTATTTTGGGTTTAGGCAGCTGAGAACAAACGAGAGGTCTCTGCCTACAACCATTGGTTAATAAAGAAGCTGATTTGGCCAATAGCCAGGCAGGAAATCCAAGCAGAGATTCAGAAAGAAAAAAGGCAGAGTCTGGGAGATGCCAGGTGTTGCCATGTAGCCACCCAAGAAGCAAGATGTGAGGTAACAAACCAAAAGCCTCGTGGTAAGAGTTAGCTAGGAATATGCCTGAGCCTTTGGCCACATAGTGTTGTAATTTTGTGATTATTTGGGTTTTGTAGTGGCATTTCAACTGTATTTTAATAAATAAAGACTGCCTGAAGATCTGAGAGTAAAACGGTCCCACTCGTTAGCCTTACAGACCAGATTATGGTAACACACACCTTTGATCTCAGTAGCCAGCCATAGAAACTAAACAGGGCACGCCTTTAATCCCAGCCCTAGACAGGATTATAAAATGGGAAGAAACAACTCTCAGACTCGCAGTCTCATTTTCAGATTCCTGGAGGCAGGATCGCCATTTCAGACTGAGGTTGAGGTAAGAGCCAGTGGGGCTATTTTGCTTTTCAAATCTTCAGGTTGAGCCCCAATTTCTGACCCTGAGTTTTTATTAATCGTGCTTCAGGGTCTGGATGGCCGGAAAGCAAAAGTGCAGTTTTGCTTTCCTTCCCTCCCTCCCCTTCCTTCCTCCCTTCCCTTTCCTCTCTCTCTCTCTCTCTCTCTCTCTCTCTCTCTCTCTCTCTCTCTTTCCTTCCTTCCTTCCTTCGTTAATTTTTTTCTTTTTTGGTTTTTCTTTTCTTTTTTTTTAGATTTATTTATTTATTATGTATACAACATTCTGCCTCCATGAATGCCTGCAGGCCAGAGGAGGGCACCAGATCTCATTACAGGTGGTTGTGAGCCACCATGTGGTTGCTGGGAATTGAACTCAGGACCTCTGGTAGAGCAGCCAGTGCTCTTAACCACTGAGCCATCTCTCCAGCCTCCTCTTTTTTGGTTTTTCAAAACAGGGTTTCTCTGTAGCTTTGGAGCCTGTCCTGGAACTAGTTCTTGTAAACCAGGCTGGCTCAAACTCATAGAAATCCAGCTGACTCTGCCTCCCATGTGCTGGGATTAAAGGCTAAGCCACCACTGCCCAGCCTTCTTCTTTAATTTTTGAGACAGAGTTTCTCTTTGTAACTGCAGTGGCTGTTCTGGATCTTGATCTGTAGACCAGGATGGCCTCAAACTCATAGAGATTCACCTGTCTCTGCCTTCCAAGTACTGGGATTAAAGGCATGCACCACCACTACCTGGCTAAACTTATAGTGATTTGGACACCCACTCACACTGTTTCCAATCTCTGCTGCAATGAGAGTACAGCAGAGTCCTTACGCTGAGTTAAACAACTCACTGGCACAGAACCTACTGGGAAGCCATGCAGACACACCTGCGGTTTTTCTCAAAGTAAATACCAAAGAATCCAGTTTGAGCATTGTTTCATGCTGCTATTTCCAGCCTGGAGGGATGGATGTGGATTCACTCAAGCATCCACACTAGTCTTCCAAGAACCATTTCACAGTCAACCCTGAGCTGAACTAGGAACATGGGGTCTACAAGGCAGATAAGCAACAATCACCAGTGTCCCAGAAGACCCACTGATCATGGAGCATCCAAAGGCAGGACTTTCTGCAGATGAGGTGCCCTGGGACTACTTGTCTATTCCCATGGGCTGCACCTCCCTGTCCCTGCACCATCTTGCCTCCAAACCTACAATTTAAGGTCAATGGCCGCACATGGCTTCACTGATCCACAGGCTTTGGCTGGCTCTGTGGGTTCAAAGAAACCAGGAAATACCATGAAAGCAGAGCTTTTCATTTCCTCTTGAAGGCATCTTTGGATCTGGCAGTGCTGCCACATGTTCAGTCAGGAGTGGCCAGCCATGTGGGGCTGGGTTCCCAGTGTGGTGGTGCCCAGGAGCCAATGCTACTCTATGCCAGTAGCTCCCTGTGCAGCTGTGCCAGGCTCAGCAACACCAGAGGCTGCTTGGGCCACATGCACAGGAGCCTCTCAAGAGCCTGTATCCCCAGTATGTGTTCTATGCAGTAAGGGATACGATTCTAGTCCTCTGGGGATATAGCTTGTACCTCCTGTTACCTGTTGTCAGAGTTGAGTCTGATGAACCAGCAATGGCATTTCCAGTTAGGAACAGGTGTTCATGTGTGAAGAATGGGGCAATGTGTATGTGGCAGTCAGGACAGGGCTGGGAGTCTTAGATGCCTACACCAGAGACACAGCCAAGGCCAGGGTAGATCATATCAAGGCAGCTGCACAACAGCACAGGCTGTCTGGGCAAAAATATTTAGCATCTACAAACTAACCTCGGCCATCATGGGATGGGCTACCCATAACTTAGAAAATACTACCTGGACACTGAGCAGGGGTGGCCAGAGCGGGCAGCATAAAGTTCCAGGGCATCTTGCCTCTTCAATATGGATATGAAGGCAAGGTCTAGACACTCAAGAGGACAGCATGTCCCACAGAGTGGAAAGGCCAAAAAACAAAAACAAAAAACTCTCCACAGATTTATTGGAAACCCATCCCAGAGAGCAAAACTCCAAATGTGCACCCTGAGGGACACTTAGTTAAAGACAGATGGTACATAACCTGTCTTATGTACCTTAACACTGTTGCCCTAGAAGGTGTATCTAACCTTCTGACACAGAAACATGGTTACTGTCTACAAAGTTCACACTTAAGAACTGTACAGAAGAAATGAAAGCCAAAAACCAAATCTTTTTGTGCTGGCTAGTTTTCTGATCAATTTGACGTAAGTGAGAGCCAACTCTGAGGAGGGGCATCAGCTGAGAAATACCTCCGTTAGACTGACTTGTGAGCAAGACCGGGGGCATTTTCTTCATAATTACTGATGGTTGGTGGTCCCGGGTGCTACAAGAAATCAAGCTGGGAAAGACATGGACAGTAAGCAACACTCATTCATGGCCTCTGCCTCAGTTCCTGCCTCCAGTTCCTGACTGAATTCCTGCCCTGATCTCCCTTCATGATGGACTCTTAGCAGCTCTTTCCACTTCAGTTGCTTTTGGTCACAGTTTACCACAACAACAGAACCCTAACTAGGACATGTGTTATGTCTTAAATGTCTAAGTTTGTACGGGGCTGCATTTACAGCTATCTGGGAGTGCAAGGGGACTGTGGGCTGTAGGCTGGACATGCCTACAAGCTCCCTGTCTGTAGCTCTGAGCTCGAGCTTAGAGAGTGGGTATCTGCCATGCAACACCAACAGTAACTGCGGAACATTACCTTGCCACACACTGGGCATCCAGAAGGCTCTTTTTTATAACGAACCAGGCTTTCCCCGCTGGCTTCCAGGTCTTCTCTCTTCACACGCCGCACACCTGAAATCCCAGATCAAACAGGAAGTGTGAGGTCACATGTACGGGTCAGATCCTAGACCTGCTTGGGAACTATGCTGAAAGTACTGTGGTACTAGACATGCAGGAAAGCTGGTGGTGGATTGTTTGAGCTCATATGCAACATAGCAAGGCTCATTTGGCCAGGTGGTGGTGATCTAATCCTGAGGATAGTCAGAGCTATTACACAGAGAAACCCTATCTTGAAAAACCAAAAACAAAAGTCAAAAAAACTCCCCAACAACAAACAAATAAATAAATAAACAACAAGTGTGAAAGGTACACCTAGTCCAGGTAGGTGCATCACAGAAAGCATTGGCTTTGAGCAGAGCTGTGAGCATCCTTGGTTCTGAGCAACTGCTGTGATGGGCCTGAAGGAACCTCATGGCAAGTTCAGGTCCAACTATGACACTGACTTCAAAAGAAACAGTTATCACCACCACTATACAAGCAGGAGAACTAAGGTGTAGTGATTTGTCCATGGTTCTCAGAGGCTAGGTGGGGCCCAGAGTACCCTCCTATGACTCTCATGGGACCATGTTGTAAGTCTTTACGAACCAAAGGGCAGGGGGAAGCAAAGTGCAGGAACTTAGAAGAGATGTGACGGGTCTTGTTTCCACAAACTCATGTGCATGTATCTAGCTGTTAAGCTTTACACACAGCCTGAATTCGTTCTGTAAATGGTGTTTTCAAACACTACCAAAGAGTGTTTGCATCAGTGAGTGCTACTGACTCTTAGCAGGGAAAACAAGGACAGCCTCAGTCAGAATGCTGATTTTAACCTCTGTTCCACTTCTCATTCTGTCCTGGCTGCTGCCTCACGTGTGTGGAGAGAGCTGATCTCACAGACTGTGTAGACGAATGGCCCCCACCCACAGTACACACCAGCACACTCCACTGTTTACATGACTGAGCCTGCGCCATACATGACAACACACTGCCTTTCTTACACTTCCATCACACTAAGATCATTCTTCACAGGATTCAAAAGTTCTCTAAAGAAATACTTCAAATAACTTCCTAACAGTCGGCACTCAAGAGCAGTCTAGCTGTGCTTTTTTGTTCCCCACTGTTCCTACCACTTCCTGCTGCTCGTGGCACTGTTAACAGCATCCCAGAATCCCAAGTCAGAAGGAAGGCATCTCAGGCTCACCATCTAGGTGTCGCCTCTGGTGGTCCAGCATGACATCCTTGCGGTAGAACATCTTACTGCAGACCTCACAGGCAAACTTCTTGTCCCCGTGTTTCTTCTTGTGCTTGGAGAGGTTGCTGTTGGTGGAGAAGAATCTGAAACACATCTCACATTGGAACGTCTTGTCATCTGTCCAGAGAGTAAACAAATACACAATGTGCGGTAAATCACCCCTGACCAGGCTCCAGCATGTGTGCCTCAGCAGAGTAAAAAGTGGAGTCAAGGCAGGAGACCAGCAGGGCACCGTGGCCCAGAGCTCATTTGCTGTGTGCTCAGCTAGACATAAATGTACACTGGTGTGCCAGTTCCTCATTGGGTAAAACGGCCCGGGCAGCTCTCCAGGCTCCTCTCTATCTGTACACACTACAAGCTTCCTCCTGGTGTCCTCAGCATGTTCACCTGCTCCTCCAGCACAGTGTCACTGCTGCCCCCTCTTTTCTGCCCTGTTACCTCCGATAGCATCCTCTACAGCAACACTCCCAGCTTCTCTATTCCAGAAGAACTGTCTTGGGCCTAGGCCTCACTCAACAACACAAGCATATGCTTGCCATTCATTCAACACATACCCCACAAATATACATGCATATGTATGCATACACATGTACACACACTGCATTCACACCCATTTCCACCCTATTCAACACACAGCACACACACACACACACACACACACGCTCACATTGCAAGAAGTCAGCATCCCTGAATCCTAGCCCCCACTTTAAGTACCTCTGGAAGGCACCAGGCAAGTTGCAGTTCTTGCCTCTGAAAGTCTACTCTACCATCTGCCCCATCCCCTCTGCATGGTATCCGCAGCCCCTGCTCCACACCACCGAGTACCTTGCCTTTTAAAATCACGTGCTCTTTCCTGAATCATGAATGTAGATGTGTATGACAGCAGATGACAAATGTGTCATTACTTCTCTCAGGGGCAAAGGCCCCAGGTCAGAATGCCACTAGACCCAGCAAATGTTTTCCTATAAAGCCCTTAGTCTCCATAGCCACTGCCCACCACACATCCACCTGTCTGTGGAAAGAAGTCCCTACAGATACCTTAGGACCTCACTTATCAAGCATTTGTTGTTGACATCTGAGCAAGTCACTCTGCTTAGGAGTTACCTAGACCCAGGGGGGTTATATCCCAGGACTCCATACATTCTCCTAGAGTCTACCCTTGACCTCCAGTCAGTTGTGATAACCAAGATGTGGCTGAGAGAAGCCAATGCCCCTTGAAGCTGAGGATTACTAAACTGAGTCTCTACAGCTGCAGGAAGTCTCTAGCCCCACTCAGGAGATTCCATGTGTAGCTAGCTAGAGGTCACCCCACCTAAATCTGAAGAAAATCAGCCATCTTTATCTCTTCCCACCAGGGTAAGAAAGACACAGGGCAGGGCTATGTGCTGGCCTCTGAGCAGGGAGACGTGAGAGGAGGAATCAAGTGGGGACAGGGCAGCACAGCCCAGGAAGCAGTGGCCTAGCTATAGCTTCCTCCACAGCACGTTGGTTCTTCTTATAAAGACACGGACCAGAAGTCCTATGTAAGTCTCAGGAGACCTGGACCTGCTTCTGGCAATCCTACTATGCAACTCAGTTTCCCAAGGTGAAATGTTATTCATAAGATCCAACCCTCTTTCTCATTTGTTTGGCTGAATTACAGAGTAGTTAGGTCTGCAGCACAGATGAGATGGGCCTCCCTTCCAGGAAGGTGCTCACAGTACAACTGAGTCTCTCAACATCACAGGTGAGCCTTCTTTCTTATAGGTTCTGAACAACATGTGTAACCATGGAAAGCAGCACTGCTGGCTTGGGCTCTCATGTTGTCCCTATAAGCCCCTCCATACCCTACTTCCAACCGTTTTCTGTGCTGATCTACACAGTCAACTAAGATGATCCATCACATATACCTCAATAACATTGTGAAGTGCAAGAACCCAGACATCTAGTCTCCGAATGACTCCCCCTCTTCCCCCCCAGTAATCCAGTCACTATGGAGGTATGTAGTGACACCAAAAGCCTGAAGGTAGTGCTTTGGAATCTGGTAAAGGACGAGGGACTAATGTTGCGAAATATTTGACCACACTGTGAACCCTGAGATTGCATTATTTACTGGAAAAACCTGTTTCTAGTTGTGGTGTTGCTCAGCCCTAGCACAGACCTTTAGTCCAAGAGCTTAACGTTAATTAAAGGTCAAGTGGTGGAGCAACCAGCTGACAGGAAGTCAAGATTATTAAAAACAAAACAAAACAAAACAAAGAGAGTAAGAGGGAATCGGGAGGACAGATAGAGACCCATAGGAAGTAAAAGGGAGGGACATTGAATTTAAGAAGGTTGGTTGGAGATGGAGTAGAAACGGAGCTTCTGGGATGTCGGTGGAGAGGGTCAGGGAGGGCTTTCTCTGTCTCTGAGCTAGCAAGTTTTCACCCCAGGAAAACTTGTCTCACGAGTCTTTACTGGTAAAATTGAACAATTGCGATTTTGTTAAAGAAAACAACGGGCTCATGGACTGAGAGGACAAGAGTGGACTGTGAGGGAGCCAAGCTGGGATCCTCTGCAGGTTCAACGGTAGCACAGCAAACACGTGAACGAGAGTGCTAGCAATGCACTGGAGGCACAGAAACAGGCTTGACAGAGTGGGCTGGAGAAATGTCTGCCCACTGCACACTTGAAGCACCCAGCCCTGGCTGTATAAATCCTTCGAGAATGAATGTTCTACTAACTTCATACCACAAAAGACATGAGCGTATGTAAATAGGCCGCCATGGGGTCTCTCAGCCCTGAAATCAGTCTCAGGAGAGAAGCTGCTTGCGGTTCATCAGTGCCACGACCACCTAGCAGAGACAAGTGTCTGATGTGACAGTTCTAACCAACACACAGCAAGTGCTTCTTCATTTTCTGTTCTACTCGTTTAGAAAAAAGAATCATTAACTTAGATGTAACAAGTGCTTTTCGGTTTCTAATGCAACCTAATATCAAGCTGGTCTAATTCTAGGCCCACTCTGCATCTCCTTGAGGAACAATGGGAAGGTGGTGCTAATCCCAGTTAACAAAGAGTATGCCCGAGGCTGCACCCAGTGGAAACAGCTAGGAGTATGCCCAGATTCTCATAGGCGCACTGCCGATGCTGCTTAGGAACTGGCTAGGTGGTATATGTCACTGACAAGTGTCCTCCAGAAACCTGCCTGGCCTGCCCTTCACAACAGCCTTGTCCTAGTAAGCAAGGCATCATGCTGAAGACAGAAGAAACCAGCCAGACATGGAACCAATTTTGATAGAGACTCTGATATCCACAAGTGAGCAAAAGTATGGACAGACACACGACCGCAGGAGTGGAGAGTGTCACAGGCTGACTTTGTAGGTCTCTACTGCTTGATTTATTAAGTCCTAGTAAGAGGGAGAACACGAAGGCACTGGTGATCTTCCCTCTACCCTCCTCTGGTGATTTGGCTGCATGGGAACTAGCGGACCTAGGACTCTCTCTCTGGAGCACAGGGCATCCAGGCCTCAGGGGGCTTCCACCTCTTGGCCAACTTGCTGCTTGCTCACTTACACTTGCCAACTATAAACTGCGCAAGAGACAGTGTCTGAGAGTACCCTGGACTCTACAACCACAGCTGTCTCGCCAATAGGGACAGCTCAAAACACAGCAGTTTCCGGCCTCATACAAAGATGGCTTCCACTTTCCTTTTGGAGAGCGGCAGATGGAGGCAGGCTCAGGATGTAATAACCTGTCTGGGTGCCCAGAGGGGACACACTTGCAGGATGCTGATGTGGGAGGAAAGGCTTTCCCATCTTAAGCCATGCTGCTGCATTTTTCTCTCACACGCTTCTAGAACAAACCCAACACTGCTGCTCACCCTGTCAGCAAGGATGAAGGTCCCACATCAAGGTGACCTCAGGCAGGGTCTGAGAATGCATAACGGACATGAGACAACCCATCCCTTCCTGACTAATGGAAAGTTGCTCAAGTCTTCTCTAACGGCTGAACAATTTTATTCTTCACAGTCCTGGAGGCAAGAGGATCAGGGAGATGCCAGCCAAGGCAGCTGTCTGCTCAATGGGACCCTTCCACCCAACATGCAGGGCAGGTGGCTGGGGGTGGGGCCTCACCTGTCCTACAGTTGTGGAATTCCAAGGCACTCTCCATGCGGAAGGTCTTCCCACAGCTGCCACAGCGATAGCGGTACTCACCATCCACCTGCTCAAAGGGGCACACTGTCAGCAAGGAAGACTGCATGAGTTCATCATAGAGGCCCCCCTGGTGTGTGCTGTTCTAGTAACTTCTAGAGGTAGCTGCACCACAGTTTTCCTCCCCTGTTCTAGTAGAAAAAATCCTGCTGTCCAACTGCCTGAGAAAGAGAACCCCACACTCAGGTAAGTGAACCCCAAATGCCAGTCACCTATGCTCTCCCAACTGCTTCTGTAAGCACTGGCCTAAGCTGGGCTCAGAATACATTGGGGGGCATGACAGGACATCCCCCATGGCGCCTCCTCTAGGAAACAGCTGTTCAGCCAGCTGTCTAGGTGCCCACTTACCTCATTCCGGCTGTGCTTGTAGGAGACATGTTGCTTTAGACTTTCCTTACGGCTGAACAGCTTCGAACATTCCTCACATTTAAACAGCTTGTCACCTAAGCAATCAGCCAACAGAAGGCAGATTCATTGCTTTGGCCTTTCAGAGAGCTGCACCCATCTTTGAAACATAAGCCCTCTGCCTGGGCTGGGTGCCCCCAATGCTAAAGAGCACCGGCAGCCACAGGGCTACCCCTTGCAGCAGCTCTGCAGCAAGGACCCAGCAGTGGCCCTGCCCCGTGGGCCGGGCAGGCACTCACCGTGCACGCACTCACCGTGCGAGCGCACGTGCCGGCTCAGGTTGCTGCTGTTCTGGAAGACCTTGCTGCAGGTGCCACACTGATGGATTCGTTTATGCTCACCCAGCTGCCGTACGAGCTTCCGCCTGACGCCGTGTCTGCTGGACAGAACCAAGCCCCTCTTGAGGGCAATGGCACTGCTTGGATGATGTGTGAACCTGTCCAGGAGACGGACAGAGGGTCAAGATGGGTTCTCAGAGTGAAAGTTTCTGATCACAGTCACCTGGGAAGGTCCTTGGCCATTTCCCAGCTACACTTGGTCCATGAGGAAAAGGAGAAGGAAGGCAGAACCTGACGTCACCCGCTCCCGGGTAGCACAGACACTCTGAGCACATGAATGGTGGCTTCAGTGCCATCTAACAGCTGTGCAGCTCATGTGCTTCAGCCAGGAAGCCTGAGCTCCATTTGTCCCAAACAAGGCAGCCCTGACTGTGGCTCTCGCCCTCCCTTGGTCTCAACTCTACTCTGTTTTACGCTGACTCTGAACCTGATTTCTAACCATTTCTTCGTCCCACAGAAAAAAGTGTGCTTTTTCTGTTAAGTGCTTGAAATCCTCTGGGCAGTAACAAAGAAAAGAAATAATAAACATGTCCACATTTTCACAGGTTCATCAGGTGAATTCTGCCAACTCCAAAGGGCATAGAAAACAGCTGAGTCAACTTCAGGGTAAAAACTCACCAGGGAATCATAACTGCGGCATAAACATTTCTTTCCCTTGCTCACAAAAAAGAAAGTAGAGCAAGGTGTGAAACTGACTAAAATTCAAACACAAGCCACTGCTGAACCATAGGAGCACCGCTCACACTGCTGGGGCAAAGCCGCCAGGAGCCCCCATGGGGGAGCAGACAAAGCAGGTGCATGCATCAGTGTAGCATCAGTCAGCCTGACAGAGGAGATCTGGATATGCACTGACACAGAGGGGCATGTGCTGAATAAAATATGCCATTCACAGAAGGCAAGCACTGTGTGCCCTACTGACATGGGGGACACAGACTAGGAATGAATGCAGGCAGAATGGTGGGCACTGGGGGCAGTTCCAGTTTGTGTAGATAAAGGCTTGGGGGATGTCTCTGTACCGTGCCCTTAAAAAGAGTTGTGACGGTAAATTCTCTGTCATGTGTGTTTTAAGACAAAAGTTTTCACAGTGAATGAACTATGAAACCCTCGGGCTCCAGAACACACACTGCTGGCCTGAAAAGATGAAGCGCAGCATCTGTGGGGATTAGAGGTGGGAGGTGCTCTCCCTACAGTACCAATTAGTTGTTCCCTGTGCTCCGTCCCCAAGCACCAGCTGCACACAAGCAGGACTTACTTTGGCACCGAGCTGACTTCATTTGTGGAGGTGGCCAGCTTCCCCAAGACTAACTCCATTATCCGTTCGTCTGGCGTTGCACTCACAGGCTCATCTGGGGGTATTTCAGTAATGATCTCTGCCACGTGCTCTGTGAAGGGTATGACAAAAGGGTCACCACCAGCGTAGGGACAGATTGTAACAAATCCAGGAGAAGCACTGCCCCTGGCCACACATCCTGAGTGTGGGTGCAACAGGGATAAAAGCAGAGCATTTCAGAATTTAAGTGTTTATCTATATACAAAGAAAGTATGTTTTTAATGGAAGCCAAACTTACAGGCCACACCTGCAAAGCCCAAGTGTCTCCTGACCCTGCCCGGGACACTACTGACATACAGCAGATGGGTATGCAGCCAGACCATGAAGCTTACTAAATAAGCTCTGGCAGAGATTTACAAGTACGACAAGTCATCTTGAGGATATTCAAAAGTGAGTAAACATTCCATTCAGGGCCATGCCAGAAATGGGATAAAAATTCACACAGAGGAAGATCATACTGAAGAAAATTTCAGCCATTGTGAGTTTTATTGTTGTTGTTTGAAATAGGGTCTCATGTAGCCATGACTGCCCTTGAATTTACTATGTAAGATACTTAATCCTTCTCTCTCCCAAGAGCTATAATTCTAGCCATGATTCTGTGGGCTGTGTTTTCCTGGTATCCTTGACCCCTCTGGCTCCTATAGTTCTTCCTCCTCCTCTTCTTTGGGGTTCCCCTAGTACCAAGGGGAGGGACCGAATGGAGTTCTCCAATCTGGGCTCTCTCTCCACACACTATAATGTTTAGCTTGCGGGTCTCTGCATCTGCTCCCATCAGTTGCTGGCAGGAGCCTCTCTGTGATAACTGGAGCCACTGGTTTCTATTATTTCTCCTACTATCATCAATTGTGATAGCCAGAAAGTAGTTCCTCCTGTCCCTTTTTGTCTGCAGATGCAGGGAAGTCCCAGAGGGAGCTCAAACCACTCCTGCTCATGTGCAAGTATTTCCCACATGGCTTAGAGAACAGGCATTGGCCAGAGAGTAGGAAACAGGAACAGTGGGGAATGCTCCACAGAAACTGCTCTTCTAGTCCCTTTCATTTCAAGCTTGCTTTTCATTTCCACAATGACAAGAGCATCCAGTGCCAGTAACACAGGCAGACGGGGGAGACATCTGAGCACTACACCTTATCCTGAATGTGAGGTGGACCTAGCAGCAGAGAAGCGGGCAGCTGGGACAGGGAGTTACATGAGGACCACAGAGACAATGGTTTTCCAGAGACATGTTCATGCTACGGAGTGGATCCCTTCAAACTCAGCTGAGGGTTCTGCACAATCAAAGAACAAGTTGAGGCTCATGAAATGGTTCAAAGCGGCAGCTAGCTAGTTTCATGTCAACTTGACACAAGCTAGCGTAGTCTGAAAGGAGGGAATCCTCATTTGAGAAAATGCCTCCATAAGATCCTGCTGTAGAGTACTTAAGTCGTGACTGATGAGTGACCCACTGTAGGTGGCGCTATTCCTGGGCTGGTGGTCCTGGGTTCTGTAAGAAAGCTTGCTGAGCAAGCCACAGGGAGCAAGCCAATAAGGAGCACCCCTCCGTGGCCTCTGCATCAGTTTCTGCCCTGTTTGACTTCCTGTCCTGACTTCTTTCGGTGATTGATACTGATATGGAAGTATAAGCCAAATACCCCACCTCCCCCCAAACACACACAGACTGCTTTGGTCATGGTGTTTCATCACAGCAATAGTGACCCTAACTAGGACAGAAACTGATACCAGGATCATGGGGTATTACTGTGACAGACCTGACCATGTTGTCTGGGGGAGGATTGTGGAAGGACCTTGGAACGTTGGGCTAGAAAAGTCGTTGAGTGTTCAGAGATTGGTGAACTTTTCTGTGGGAACTTGGAAGAATGTTGAGAGAGAAGCCAAAGATGGATGACTGGCTTGAGAGTTCCAGAAGGAAGTTTGAAAGTCCCTTAAAAATGTATCAGGGCTATTTGCTATTTTGAGTTGGGAATCTATGGTTCAAGAGTCAGCTATATAAACAAGGGATCAGAGTCACTGAAGTAAAACCTTTCTTTGTCTTTACTGGGACAACTGATGGTAGTCAGCTGGAGCAAGGAAATAGGGATGAGAAGGAAGAAACCGGCATCACCGAGGGGAAATCTGGGAAGTGTTCCTCAGAGACAGGACACAGAAGCTGTGTTTCAGAGATAGGCAAGGTTGTATTTCCTGTTACCAGCCAAGCTTGGGTAGTGTAAGACACTGGTTTTGAAGATATGAAGGAGTCATGGGAGAACAAACAGTTGAGGCTTGGCACTGTAAAAGACCAGGAAACACCATTGGTGACGGTGCAGCCTCAGCAGTGGTTGAAGCCCCAGGACTGAAGGAGCCAGGAAGAGAAGATGAGGCTTGTCAACATGCAGAGAGCCTGGGAGAGGCTATTGGTGAAAGTGTGGCCCAGTTGCAGCAAGAGACCCAGCAAATTGGAGATGCAAGAACAACAGCCATAGAGTGGAGCCTGCTGGAAGCAGGAAGACAGGCTGTCTGTGCTGCACAGGGTAGAGCCAGAGAAATTACTCAAGCCCTTTGGAGGAGACCAAAAGACTGTGAGTGAACCCCAGATATTGGACATTGAACTATTTATACTGTTGGAGTTTAGTTTTGCTTTGTTCAGATTATGATTGTGCTCTGACTCTTCCTTTCAAAATAAGGAAGTATTTAACTTAATTTTGATTTTATAGGCTCCCACAGTTCAGAGAATTTTAAAAGGGATTTTGGAATTTTACAGACACTTTGGATTTTAAAAGAGACTGAATTTTTAGTGGTAAAGATACCTACTGTGCAAGCCAGAACCTTGAGTTCCATCCCTGGAGCCCTTACAGAGGTAAAAGAGAACTACAAAATTATCCTCTGGCTTTTGTATATCACACACACACACACACACACACACACACACACACACACACACACACACACACAGTAGAAATAGCCAGGGCCATGACCAGCAACTTGTCCACCCATAAGCAGTGGGCAACAAATACTGGGAACTCACATGAAGGACTAAGTCCTGCTGGACAAACAGAAGAGCTGGCCAGACAAGCATGGCATGGACAAGGCGTACACCTGAGACTGTGAAGCACACACACAGTGATGTATGGTAGCACTGGCATGCCATCCCAGCTCAAGAGGCTAAGTGGGCAGGATCGAGAGTTCAAAGTCAGCCTGGGTTACATACTGAGCTTGAAGTCAGCCTTAGCAAGACTGTCAGGAAACAAAGCCTTCCCCTCCCCTCAAAAAATAACAAAAGAAAGAAAAACAAAACAAAACAAACAAAAACAGACTGATACGGCAAAGCCTACTCAGATGTCTATTTTTAAAATCTGTGTTCTGAACTCTAGTGTGGAATATTCTGCAAGATATAATCACACAGCTGGCTGAGGGACTGTGGAGGAGACAAGACCTTACCTCATGAGCCCTCCCTGCCAACATGGCCACCCATGATGATGAGGTACATACCTCCCACCCTGGCACACAGCTCATCAGCTTCTCACCTGTAGGCTCCTTGTCTTTGATAATCACCAGAGGCTGCTCAACCTTGGATGCTTTTGGTTTCCTCCCTCTTCGAGGCTTTTTCTTTGGCTCTTTGGTGGCCACGACACTCTGGATGCTCTTGCTCTCAGCTGCGGTGGGAGGCTCCCTTCTGGGTGCATCAGGCTCCTTCTCAGAAGCTGCCTCATGCTGCTGGCCTCCTGCAGGAAGGCTTTTGGTTTGCTCCAGGTGGCCCAGGAGATGCTCTGCAAGAGGAGAAGGGCTGTTGATGACAGAGTAGGAGTCGTGCACCTGCCTGCTCACCACCTTCCCCAGTGTTGGTTTTCTTTGTTGTATGTGCTGAGTGCGGCCTCTGCACAGGTAAAAAACTTTATCTTCACTGTTTTAAAAGAGAAATGGCTCTACCACATGCATAGAGCTTTAGAAGGAGTTTCTCTCGTCTGACAAGGTTTCTCTGTGTATCTCCGGATATCCTGGAACTCACCCTGTAGACCAGGCTGGCCTTGAACTCACAGAGATTCGCCTGCCTCTGCATCCTGGGATTACAGTTGTGTGCCACCATTGCCTGGCCAGATTTTGAACTTTCAAATTGGGCTATGAGCTTTTTTTAAAAAAAATATTTATTTATTATGCATACAATATTCTGTCTGTGTGTATGTCTTCAGGCCAGAAGAGGGCACCAGACCCCATTAAGGATGGTTGTGAGCCACCATGTGGTTGCCAGGAATTGAACTCAGGACCTTTGGAAGAGCAGGCAATGCTCCTAACCACTGAGCAATCTCTCCAGCCCCCTGAGCTGTCAGCTTAAACTGTGTTGGCAGACTGTCCTCAACTTCTGATCCTTCTGCTTCCACCTTCAAGTGTTAAAACTAAGCAAAGCCAGCATGCCCAGTTTTACGCAGTGCTATAGCTCAAACCCAGGGCTTCCTGCATACCAGCCTTCCTCTTGCCACCTGGGTCACATCCCCCATCCTGGAACTCTGCTTAGAAGTAAATGAGACACAGGCAGGATATGGTGTTACTATGAGGCAGTGCATGAGGCAATGTCCACACCCTGGTGCAGTGCTTGATGAACCTATGGGCAACTCTGACTTGCTGCCTTGATAGTTTGTGTTTTCTAACTTTCCCATAGAATGCGGCACACTAAGACAGAAGCACCTCCAGAGCACTCACGGTAAACTGACTGCTTTCCTTTAGACAGGGTCTCTCTGTGTAGCCCTGGCTGTCTTAGAACTCTCTCTGTAGACCAGACTGGTCTTGATCCACCTGCTTCTGCCTCCCAAGTATTGTGATTAAAGGTGTACACCACCACTGCACAGCTAAACATTTCTTTATAAACCCTACAATAAAGCAAAATGCTTTGCTTATTTATAGCTAACAGAAAGTCTCCAAGACCACCCAGGAAAAGGTAATGGAGACAGATGTTGGGAACAGACAGGCAGGTACCACATGGAATGGCAAGTTTGGGAGATAGTGGACAAATATGGCTAGGTCACAGGTACCAGGTGACAGGAAGAGGAAGTGGCAGGGAAAGCGGGTAACTAAGCACACACATGACAAAAGTACCACTGTGCCTGGAGTTGGTGGTTCCTTCCTCTGCAAATGTAGGTTGATTCAGCACCAGTATCAAACCAAGTAGCCACTATTTCTGACTTGTCCTTCATCAGAGACTCTATGCTAGGTGGGTGGCCCCAAGGCTGACATGATCTGGTACCTAGCAGAACAAGCTTACACCAAGCCCACTGACTGAAAATGAATGGGGGAAGGTGAGACAAAATGGAACACACACCCGGAAGATACAAGCTGAGCAGTATTAAAAGAAAGCAAACAAGACTGCCAACCACACAGAGGGAACTTAAAACGGAAGGGAAGGACACACAAGAGGGAAATTTGAGAGCCTGGGGTCTCTCAGGTCATTGGTTGTAAAGACAAGATCACAAGTCATCACAGGGTCTGGGGACTGAGAGACAGACTTGGGTCTACTCTAAATCCAGGCACAGAGCAACATAGAATTTACATGGAGTCTGGATAGGAGACATGGATTCATTCTACACTAGGCTCATGTATTGGCACAACAGAGATCGAATGTTACATATGGCTTAGGCTCTGAGACAGTCAATAAAGCCTTGTTTTCATCAAGATTCCTCTGGGCTTAAGTGACCCAGGGAAACAGAAAGAAAGCTGTTCTCTGCAGTGGTATCACCATCCATTTATTTACTTTCATGCTTATTTATTTATTGTGTGTGCAGGTGTGCTTGGGTCATGGCACGCAAGCGGAGATCAGAGGACAACCGTGGGAGTTGGTTCTCTCTTTCCACCACATGGGTCCCAGGGATTGAACTCAGGTGGTCAGGCTTGGAAGCAAGCAACTTTACCTGCTAAGCCAACTATTGTCACCATAAGGTGTTAGAGAGGAAGGGCATGTGGTATAAAATGACTCTCGTAAAGAACCAAAGCCCCAGTAGGGGTATAAAACACAAATATATACCACTCAAGCTAAACAAGCTAAAACAAACCAAACCCCTTGAAGCCAAAGCCATACCCCTTCACGTCACATCCTAGTAAGAAATAAAACCTCAACTATGAAGTTCAGAAAAGAAAAAATAAATTAAATAAAAAAAGCACCCTGTACTCTGTACTAACACTTTCCCAGGCAATGGGGAAAGCACACAATGGAGAGGAAAAAGGGAAGAATTATTGCTGAGCACATCATCAAAGCAACAGAACCCAAAGTAGTGACCCACCACACCCCAGAAAGCTTAGCAACAAAACAACTGTTAGGGTATCATGTTATGGTATCAGCTGACATAAAAACCAGACGACTGGAATTCCAAAATCACAGCACAAGCTAAGGGCAAACTGGAGTGAAGGGGACAGATATAACCAAGTAAAGAATAAGAAGTTTGGGAAAAAGACTAAGATGACTGAAAACTAGCAAACAAGTAAGAAAAGTAAGCAAAAAATCTTTTATAAGACTAAGACTCATAGATACAAATTAAAAACATGACTTAGACACTACTGAAAAAGGAACCTTTTAAGCGGAAACCCCCAAAATGGACAAGTGACAAGGACCTAAAACCAGGAGAGGGAGGGCAGGAGAACACTAGAAAATGGTCTAAAGGGGTTTTCAGAGTTCTCTCAGGGAGGACAGAAAGCAGAGGGAAGCAACATTAGCCACAGTCGGAGTCACCCACAGTAGATGGAAGCTGTGACTCCTCAGGTCCAAAGTCCAAATAAGGAGAGTAAATAAAAGGAGAGCAAGAGCTAGGAGTAAGTGCAGCTGTAGAGTTTGCCTGGATCACATGAAGCCCTGCGTCTGATGCCCAGCACAAACAATGCGATGTCACGTGTGTAATCCCAGAACTCAGACGGGTAAAGCAGACGGACAAGAGTTCGGGTTCAAGGTGAGACCCTGTCTCAGAAATCAGTAAATTCCCGAAAGATCATCCCCATTG
>NW_004949170.1:250138-258472 GCF_000317375.1 Microtus ochrogaster | reverse complement strand
TTAATAGAAATCTCCAAAAAAAAAAAAAGAAATCAGTAAATTAATGCCCAGCGGTTAAGAGCACTGGCTGCTCTTCTAGAGTCCCAGAGTTTAATTCCCAATATTCACACGACAGATGACAACTAATTCCAGTTCATGATACCGTCACATAGAAATACATGTAGGCAAAACACCAATGAACATAAAATAAAAATAAATACATCATTTAAAAACTGCATGAGAGAAGCACACCAACTCTGATGCTGCACTCACACAGGCCTAAGTCTGCCCAGCACGCTCCTCAAATCTGTTCTTGATTTATTAACTAACGGCTTATGGTAGAAGTCTTCTGTAAGAGGAGGTGGTACGATCTCTCCTCATACAGCTGTCAATCTTTGCTTGATGAATTTCTAGACTATGTTATGGTGTGCACATGAATTTAGATGCAATGTAGAATAAAACACGGAAGGAAGCTAGCACAGCTCTTCAGGAAAAAGTCAATGCTTCCATTAAAAGAAAAAAAACTTAATGACTGAGTGAAGCCTTCAACTCAAGCTGAGAAAAGAACAAAACAAACAAAGCATAAAAAGGGGCCAGGCATGGAGACACCATTTAGGAAGTGAAGCAGAAGTCAAGGTCGCCCTCAGCTACAGAGAAAGTGAAGAACCAGCTTGGGCTACATGGAACCCTGTTCCAAAGCTCAAAAAGAGATGATAAATAAGCAGAAGTTTATTTTTCAAAATAAAAATGCAGTACGAAATAAGTGAAGCCCAAAGTTGCTGCCTTGAAAAAACTCACAATATTGTTTTAAAAAAAAAAGTCCAATGAGAAAGGTACAAATAACTTTGTGACTGGCTCACAACAGAAAACAGCAGTCTCCTGCCCCACTCTGCCTATCTAATCTTCTGTATTCGCCAGTCACCCATCCACAACTACAGAGGATAATTCCAGGAAGCCAAGGCTATCAATACCTACAGACACCCAAGCCCCTTACAAAAAATGGCACAGTATTTGCAAAGACCAACACACATAGCATATTATCACTCAAAATATAAAAATGCAGTAAAAATGCTACGCAAAAGGTTACTGCTCTATATTCAGGGAATAATAGCAAGAAAAAAATACTGTACATATTCAATAAAGACTCATGATTTCCAAATCATTTTTGGTACGCAGCTGTTTAAAAGCTGGCATGAGGGTGCCATGGGTAAAAAGGTCTGATTATATTACTAGACAGTGCCTACTGATGACTTAAAATGAAACAAAGGGGTTCTACTTTCTTATACATGCTGCTTCCTTTCTAGACCTCACTCCTCTGAATCCCACCAACAGAATCAGATCACATTTTGGTGTAAGCCAACTGATATTTGCAAGATCTTGGCCATGAAGATCTATCCACACACAGCTGTGCCACACAGCAGTTGTGGCTAACATTTTTTCTCTTGGAGCTAATTACAGCCTTTAATCGCTGTCCCATGTCTGCCTTGCTCTCCTCTCAGTTACTTTCTGATTTCTCTCCTCTGGCACCTGCTCTTCCCAGTGCTCTCTGCTCTCACTACTTTGGGCTGGTGACCTGTGTAATCTTCTTTCATTCCCCACAAAGGACCCTCTTCCCGTTCCCTATGTGTAGAGAACATGCACATTGCTTTGGGCAGGGCAACACTGTAAAACTCAATAGAGGCGCTGGGATCTCAGAAGCCATGCATTTGAGCTCTGGAGTCCAGTGTTGTGTGGTTGGCAATGTCTTCGTCAAGTGGCCTGATGGGGACAGCTTGCATACTCCAGGGTTCTCCTCACTACATTTTTTGGTCCTGCTTGGAAATTTCTGGATTTGTTAAATATCTTCACCAGGTTACTGACAGTGAAAAATTGGATGGCTAAGTCTGCCTTCCTGTCTTAACAATGCCCTAATGGCTTATCCTCCAACAGCTTTTTTTCTTTCCTGTAATTCGTGTGGTTAGGTCTCATAATGGTACAGGTATATCTGTGGATTTGTCATACTAGTGGCCTGTTGGGCCCTTCTTGGTTGTAAACCTGCATCCTTTAGTAGTTCCTTGCTATTTATCTATCTGGTTTGTTTTTGAGATAGGATCTTGTGTTACCCAAGGTACACCCAAACTTGCTATGTAGTTGAGGATAACTGTGAACTCCTGGTCCTCCTGCCTCTGGCTCTTGAAGACTGGGATGACAGGAATGTGCTACCATGTCTGTTTTAGGGATGGTGGGAACTGACCTCAGAGCTTGTGATGCTAGGCAATCATCCTATCAACTGAGCTACATGCGCAGTCCTCTCCCTTTTCCCTAGAGAATACTCCTAGACACCTGCAGAGTCTCAGACCATCCTCTGGTTCCCATATCTTCTTCTGTTTGTGTCCTTCATATGCTCCTCTGTATGGAAAATTCTCCCAGTAACTTTATGTCTGCTACCAGCTTTCATTTTTAGTAACTACTGTCCTCTGATATCTTCAACGATGACCTGCTCTTACTGAAGGGGCAGTGCCGAGCTGCCATCTCTCACCTGAGTGAGACTTCAGCCTGGAGGGGTTTGTTAGGGGGAGGGGTTGTTTTCAGACCTCAGACAAGTTGTTTGGTCTCTTGCTCACATTCAGTTTTCTTCCAGCATCTAGAGCCTCACTCTACAGGATGGTAAGGGCTGAGCAGTCCCACTGGTGGGTCCTTGCTCTCCCTGGTTAGTTTCTACAGAGAAATCTGTCCTTCCTATCTGAAGCCTGAGCCAGTTCCACCGCTCTAAGAAGAAAATGAAGAAGTCTGAAGTTGCCCAGATTCCAACACCTGACTCTTGAGTCCCTGTCCTTAGTCTCAAGTCTCTCCCAAGGGACCCAACATTCTGCTGATGGAGCAGAAATGTAGGTGGGTGGGGCAGGGCAGGGCTGGGGCAGACCAGGAGACCAGGGCTATGAGCAGGCCACCAGTTTGTGCTTCCCTGTACTTTCTAAGATCTGTAAGAGCAGACATGTTTCCTGGGTATCCCACTGCTGGCTTCAGCTTCTCTGGCATGTTTGGGTTAATGCTGCTGCAAACACATCCTGGCATCTTTTTAACCTTGCTCAATGCTCCCCACTTTTCCCTCTGTCTTTGCATTTACGTGGAGCAGAATTCCAGGAGGGCACCAAGGCCAGGACATTCACTGTTGCCTCATGTTTAATCAGACACTCCTAAGTGGCCTCCTGAGACAGAAGCAGGGTTCCCTAAGGGGACACAGGAAGTGACAGCATCAGGTCAAAGGTCAAGAAGAACAACCTGTGCTTCCCATGCTATTCAACAACTTCAGCTGTCTCCTGGTGTTCTGAGTGGTGAGCCTGACTTTAAAGGGTACATGTTGACTCTTACCTGGCCATAGTTTATATTATGTTCTATGCTCAGTCACAAATAAATGCATGAAGTAAGTTCAAGTTCAAAGGACTCATCTGATTGGAAGTCAGCCAACCACAGTCAGGCCAGATACTGTCTCAATCATGTTACTGCCAGTGGAAGTAACACACAGATTGCTATCCTTGGTCATTTTATTACTAGTATCTGCTAGGGGCATTCGGTACACCACACACCAGCAGATACCAGATATAAAATGACCGGGTATAGTATTCTGTGCATTACTTCTAATGGTAGTAACATGGTTGAGGGAGTAGAGCCTTTCTGCTTGAGGCAAGCCTGTCAGACAAACTCTACAGCTTCAGACAGTGTGAGCATAATTAAGACGAGGGACTATTGATTAATATTCTCCTACTGGACAAAGTATTACCCAATGAAGCCTGCTCTCCATAGCTTTGTGTATCGCAGCCATGTCATGTGGCCCTGAGATGTCCTCAAAGCCAGTCTGTGTGTATGTGGGGGGCGACAAAAGGCACCCTGCCCTGCAGCCTACTTTCAAAGAGACCCAGCTCGGTTCTCTCTCTCTCTCTCTCTCTCTCTCTCTCTCTCTCTCTCTCAAATCAGTTCTGTACCTAGGGTAACTATCAGGTTACCCACCAGACACCCACACAAGGGATGCAGAAGAAAGAAGAGTTCCTTGACCCCCTGGGAACACTGGCCTAGCTCTACTACGAAGTGAGGGGAAGCTTTTCCCTCAACTAAAACTAGTCACCATAGAAAATGACCCAGCAAACCAAACAGCAATCAAGCCTTTCTTGATTGGGGCTGAGTGAGGGTGTGATGTCCCCACCCTCTGGTTTCCACAGATGGGCCTTGCCCTCATCTAGGGGGCATGTTTTTCACAAACCTGGCACTCTAACCTGGCAGCAGCAGCAGATGGGGCTAGAGAGATGCCTCACTGGCCAGGAGTTCTTGCTGCTCTTCCAGAGACCAAGGTTCATGTTTCAGCACCTACATGTTCATTCACAACCCTCTGCATCTCCAGTTCCAGGGGCTCTAATGCCCTCTTCTGGTCTCTATGAGCACTGCATACATGTGGTGCAGACATGCATGCAACCAAAACAATACTACACATAAAAATAAATACAAAGAAGAAGAAGAGGAGAAGAAAGAAGAGGAGAAGGAAGAAGAAACTGGCAGGTGCTCTCTGCTCCTATCTGTGATGAACACAGGTGACTTTCCCCAGGCAGAGGGCAAAAGTGTTAAAGACAAGATTAGGAGGATGGCCCAGGAACATAGGAACAGACAGCCTCACTCCTTAGAAGAACAAGGACTGCCCAAGATTAGCCTTTCTGTTGCTAAAATCTGCCTAGAAAGAACATTCTCATCGATTCCAGAACATTCCATCACAGACTTGTTCAGAACTTGCAAAGCAGTGGCCCCTTGAGGTTTGGCTCTCAAGCATATTCTGTGTGTGATAAAAGTCACAGCATTCATACCTAGCTCCCTTGTAGCTTCTGTGACTGGCATCTTTCTCTATGGCCCACCAAAGTACAAAGCCTGCGACATCCTGACAACCATGGGCATGAGCCAACATGAATGAAAAAAGCTCAGCACATGGGCTGGAGAGGTAACTCAGCAATTAAGAGCACTGGCTACTTTCCCAGAGGACCCAGGTTCAATTCCCAGCATCCACATTACAGCTCACAACTGTCTGTAACTCTTGTTCCAGGGGATCTGACACTCTCATACACATAGGCAAAAATCCCAATGTACATATAATAAAGACAATTTTTAAAAACAAAAACAAAAAAGAAAAACCAAAAAATGAACAAACAACAACAACAACAACAAAAAGAAATAAAGAGAAAGAAGAAAGAAAAAAAGAGTGAGCTCAACACAACAGTCTGCCCACCTTGGGTGACCCCTATTTGCCACTTTCTCCTTACCATTCAGGAGCTGAAGCTCCAGGAAGGTGCTGGAACACACCTTACACACCCACTGGCCACGCTCAGGTTCTGCGGGGACACTGGGCTCAGGGGTGCCTGTAGCTGCAAGACATAAGACAGAAGGGTTAGCTACTGCAGCTGAGTAAGGCCTGATCCCTAGGTGATGATGACAAGGACAGAGATGCCCAGACTCATGAGCACGTGTATTCTAGGCATTGTCCTCAGTTTCACACACACTGACCAAGTTCATCCCATTTTACAGATGAGGAATCTGGGCAGATGTATTATCCCTGCGACTACCACAGGGTCAGCCCTGTCACCAGAGGCATAATGTGCCCCTCCCCCACCCCAATCACTAGCCTTGTGGGAGCAGAGTCCTTCAGATTCTCTGAGAGAAAAACAAGCCTTCAGGACCCACACTTGAGCTGGGCCCCATTGTGCTGACCTGTAATACCAGCTACTTAGTAGGCTGAACAAGATGACCAGAAGTCCAAGGCCCCCACTCTGGTCACAAGAACAAATTCAAAGACAACTTGGCATTTCGTGAGACCCTGTCTCAAAGTTTTGCTTTGCTTTAAAGGGGGGCTGGGTGTGTAGCTCAGAAGTAGAATACTTTACCTGAATTCTTTCTATAGCAACACACACACACATACACAACTCATGTTTAAATCTTCAGTGGCTCACACAACAGGGTATGGTGGGACCTAAAATAGCCACCTCACAGTGCTCGAGACTGAAATGGCTGTGGCCCTGGCCCAACATATCCCATGGAGATTTTTGTGATAAGGGTTGTGATAACTGTTATCTGGCAGGGAAGCCTGGTACCTGGGCAGGAGTAAGCTTTAAAATTGTTCAATTAAAAATAATTTCCACCTGGGGCAGGAGAATGCCACCCGGACAGTGAGTGTCTCTAGTCCTCCAATGACACACAGGAACCCGAGGAGAGACCAGGACGGGGGCTCCAGGAACACAGACTAACCTTGGTGATGCAGATGGGGAGGGGACTGAAGGCTCCTTTCCAAGTCACAGGCATTCTCCTGGGACCTGCACTAGGCATGCCTCAAGATCTGGTCTAGCCAGTTTGTCTGTGGGGCCAGCTTACAGCTACCCTTCTTGCCTGTTATATCCAGACCCATCACCACGTAGCTTTAACGCTCCAGAGGCCACTCAGAGGAAGTGCCTGAGTCTAGACAGTCTCCCAGATCTGCAGCTATATACCCACCATGCACCAGGAAAGAGCACATCCCGTCTCTCTGCATCCTAAGCTAGTGCCAAGAACACAAAGAATAGAGATGAGGATGCAGACCATCACAGCTGGGGAAGAAGCATATGCAATGTGGAACCTGTCAGACCGAAATCAGAGATAGAAAAAGGAAACAAAGAGGTGGCAGATAGGAACTGCATCCTGAATGTCCCACCCAATGTCTGAACTCTTCTTTGCCACTTTCTAGGGATCTGCTGGTTAGGGACTCCCAGGAAATTGGGAACAAATAGAAATGAGTCAAATTCTCATCCAGGTTCCCAAACATACAGAGTTTCCCAAGAAGGGGTTCAAAAAAGCAATCACTGGGGTCCAGCAAGGGCTCAGCAGGAAAAGGCACCTGCCACCAACCCCAATGACCTGAGTTCAATGGGACCCATGAGATGTAGGAAAGAACCAAATCCCACAAGCTGACTCTAGCCCCATGGCGTGTGCACACACACACACACACAAATAGTTTTTAAAAAGGAACCCTTGGGACACTGGGCTGGAATTCCTTTCATCTAAGAGGCACACCATCTCCTACAACAATCACACAAGAGAATTTATACTGCCCCAAACAGGACCCTAATCTTGGGTACCTGCTGCTCTGGCACTGAGTGAAGACTTCTCTTTGGAAGAACCAGGCAGTCATGACAGAAGATTTGCCCAAAGGTAACTTTACAAGGTAAAAACATTCTCTAAGAAAAAAACCAAGAGGCAATAGCCAGCAGATGAGTCCCTAAGTACCACCTGACATTTCCTAACACAGGGAAATTGCTCAGCCAAACAACGTGACACAATCACAAAGTTTACAGCAACATGGACAGCATAAGAAGAGAAGTTTCAGGTGTGAGCACAGTCAAAACCAAGTAACAGAAGGGCAGGCACAGGCCAACTGTGAAAAGTCCAGCAGGACACACAGCAGCTCAGCTTGGGACAGAGGGTCACTGAGGGTGAAATCAGGATGGGAGGATGAGCTAATCTACAGGAGACTGTGGTAGAGTCACACACTTGCACACCTACTGAAAGCCCCTGAAGTGAGTACTCAACACGTTGAGTTCAACTGAATACATTGAAACTGGTTTGAAAATTAGAAAACACTAATCATAAAGCCAGAGGCAGAGAGAGAGGGGGAGAGGGGGAGACAGACAGACAGACAGACAAGCAGGCCAGACTATGGGCATAACATGGCTTTCCAGGGACTAGAAGAGGTTACCTTCTGTCTTTCTCAAGAGAAGGGTGGTTCTGAGCCCATGCTCCCCACTACATCCACCTGTTCATGCCCTTTGGAGGAAAGCAAGCCACTCAATGTGGGCCAGGGAAACATGAACCCAGAATAGCAGTCCATAGCCAGAACAAAGAATCCAAGTCCATTTTCAGGGGCATCATAGCTGAAGCAGGATAAAACCTGTATAATCAATCAATCAATCAATCAATCAATCTCTCTCTTTTCTTTTTCTTTCTTTCTTTTTTTTTTTTCTGAGACAGGGTTTCTCTACAGCTGTCCTGGAACTCACTCTGTAGACCAGGTTGGCATCGAACACACAGAGATCTGCTTGTTTCTGCCTCCCGAGTGCTGGGATTAAAGGTGCGAGCCTCCACATCTGGGTTGAAACCTGTGTTCTTTAAGCAGATGTTCCTAAACTCACAGAGCTGCCTGGTGAAGCTACTGTTAAGTGCAAATACCAAGCCTACTGTACCCCCACTGTGACAGCGAATAGTGTGGCTGTTCTCTTGATGGTCATGTGACCACTGAGAGCTGCAGTTGTCCAGCCTCGAGAGAATCCTACCACCTACCCATCACAGGCCAAGGGAAGACCAAAGCTTATAGTA
>NW_004949170.1:247571-248679 GCF_000317375.1 Microtus ochrogaster | reverse complement strand
TGACTGGCTTCTCCATCAGAAGATCCTGAACCTAGTGGCTCACCGAAATGATTCCTCCATGCGGAACTACATTTCTTGAATGCATATGAACAGGACACACACAAACACATACATATACCTCTGCATATGCATATACATACAATCCTGTATATCTGTACTTACAGACAAGCATATGCACACATCTGTACATCTGAGCATATACAGGTATAGACCTATAAATCTACACACATGCTAATATAGGTACATACCTGTGCATCTGTATGTACTTCTAAATGACTACATATATTAACAATGTATGTAGTCCCATCGATTCATACACTCTAACACATATACAAACCTATACATCTAGACGAATACAAAATGTGTACTGTGAATTGCATACATGCTGACAAATGCACAGATTGGTGCATCTGCATGCACACATCTGTAAACACACAAAGGCACTGTGCATCTGTTACTACACAAGAGCATGTTCTCTGCAGCTTAAAACAGTCACATGTACACACCAAGGCATCTGTCTAGACATCCCACACTTTTGCCTGGGCACATGCATACATACATGTGCGTGAACCAGACTTGAGGAGGAGTGGCTATCAGGTACACAGTGGCAGTACCAGCACACTGACAGCACAGCAGCCAGATCTGTTGTTCCAGCCCCTGGTTCCCTCACCTTCTACATTGTGATGTGACTGCTTTCTGAGCCTCGCCTTCTATACTGTCAATCACTCAGCCTGCCCCTGGTTCCCTCACCTTCTACACCAGCACTTCTCATCTGTGGGTCACAAACCCTTGGGGGGGGGGGATTTGAATAATCCTTTTACAGGAGTTGCCTAAGACCACTCAAAACCAGACATTTACATTATGATTCATAACAGTGGCAAAATTAGTTATGAAGTAGCAACAAAAATAATCTTATGGTTGGGGTTACAACATGAACTGTTCTGAAGGGTCAAAGCATTAGGAAGGTTTGAGAACTGCTGTTCTGCACTGTCACCTGTCCTGGGCCTCACCTTCATTTGGCCGTCCCTGGCCTCTGTGCTTCCTCACAGCACCAGGAGGGTGGGCCACTGTGGGAGCCCTGAGACCAAAGCAAGTGCCAACCTGTTTT
>NW_004949170.1:231842-246781 GCF_000317375.1 Microtus ochrogaster | reverse complement strand
AGATATTGTGGGGACCCTGAGCTCTCCTCCTGTGCAGACATCGAGGGGACCCTGAGCTCTCCTCCTGTGTAGACATCGAGGGGACTCTGAGCTCTTCTGTGCAGAGATAGGGGGACCCTAAGTTCTACCCCTGTGCAGACATACGTCAAGGGGACCCTAAGTTCTCCTCCTGTGCAGATGTCGAGGGGACCCTGAGCTCTCCTCTCTAGATATCATGAAGACCCTGAGTTCTCCTCCTGTCCAGCATAACAATGAGATTTTCTCCCAGCTTCATTGGGAATGGGACACCTGAGTCCTCCCCATGGCTCAGGTAGATATCCAGAAATTGGAATTTTCCTCCTGGTTCTGCGCCAAGCACGGCATCAGCCGAGTTCTTCAGTTCAGGTAAGCTGTCTCTGATCTGAAGAGCATCAGAACAGCTTCAGGGTTAATTGGGAGCAGGCAGGGAGAGCCTTTAGTGACTTTAAGCTTGAGTTAGCACAAGTGTAGGGTCTATTCTCTACCTGTGGAGTGACGATTGCTTCCTTAGGGACCCTGTCCCATTGCCAAGCTTTTCCTGAACAGCAGGGAAAAACTTGGAGGCCACCAGCTGCTCAGTGACCCCTAGTGGGTGTGGAAGGACATTTCCACCCTCCTCTCAGGGACACAGGGCTTCCCTTGGGACACAAAGGTGCTCAGAGATAAGAACAAGTTGATACCTGAAAATAACCTTTAGAATTGAGGAGGTGAAAAGAAGTCAAACAGGCATGAAGGAGTTTCTCCAGCCATGTGATGACCCAGCGTGGGCCCACAGAGGGCACTAAGCTACCTGCCTTTCTGGGCTCAGATTTAGGCCTTTCCCATCATTCTTTAGCACAGAACCTTTTTTTATGCTTACACTTTTTTTTTTTTTTTAAATATCTGTCATCAGGTATTTGTCTTTCTTCTTTGGCTGAAGTCTGTCCCATAAGCTCAATATCCCAGGAGTGCCAAACTCTGAGGCTACAACACCTAAGGTTGGTGGCTGCCTCTCTCAGGTCTCAGAAGAAGCACACTGTCTTTAGGGCTGCTGAGGAGCAACTCAGCCCTCATTTGTTTAGGTCCTAACTATTTCAGAAGGTTTGCTCTATGTGTGAGCCTCCTCAGTCTCAGAAGGCTTCCTGGGCTCCACTTTAGATCCTCAGTCATCCCTGTAACTGATGTCCACTTTCTTTCTCTTGGTGTTATATCCAAGTTGGAGATACCCATTCTCCCTCAGCCAGATATGCTCTGTGCAGCTACCTAGCCCCATGCAATTACTCAAGTCTCGGAGAGCTTCCTGCAACTCAAACATGAGTGAGATTGCCACACTGGTATAGGAAGCTATAGAGATCATTGCTGTGCTGCAGCCATAGCACCTGCTGGGGGAGGACAAGGGTCACACCAGCATGGGGTCACTCCTGTGTGCTCTTTTTTTTTAAAATATTTATTTATTTATTATGTATACAATATTCTGTCTGTGTGTGTCTGCAGGCCAGAAGAGGGCACTAAATCTCATTACAGATGGCTGTGAGCCACCATGTGGGTTGCTGGGAATTGAACTCATGACCTTTGGAAGACCAGGCAATGCTCTTAACCACTGAGCCATCTCTCCAGCCCCTCCTGTGTGCTCTTAAATGTACTCCCCAAAGATCTACAAGTTAGTAGGCATTGTCTTAACCCTCACACTCTGAGGAATAACGCAAACTGAAGTGAAGGAAAGATTTACAAACCATCACCCCTCAGATGTCCTCATTCCATTCCCATCAGGAGTCATGCAGCCCCGGATTCTGAGGGAGCCACAAAGTCCCTGCCCATGCAACTTTTACCTTCAGTGGAAACGCAGACTCTTTCTCCCACTTCGCGACCCTCCTGGACTCAAATGGACCAAACTGTGTGCGCTTGACTAGCTGGGTTACTGCAAACACACCTTCAGCCCCATCATCCAGGCGTCTGATCTCCAGGTTAGAGGGGAGGGAGGACCTGAAAGCAGAAGTTTCAAAGAGGTCCTGCCACCTTACCCACTGATCAGAGCAGCACAGTGCCTACAAGCCCCCATCATGTTCCAAAGATGCTCTCTGACAGGGAGCAGAATCTCTTCCTATAAATGGAAACAGAAATGGGGCTAGGCTTGTGAGGACCCAGAGCCCATATACTAATGGAAACATTTACAGCCCCACAAGACAATGCCAACCCCACATTCCTAGTGTGGGGGCTGGTATATAATAACTAAATCAGACAAGGCTATGACCTTCCAGGTTGTAGAGAATGGTGGAGGAAGGGAGAAAGAGAGGGGCACAGAGCATGTCAGGCTGGAGAGCAACAAAGGGGCTCCGGTTTGGGAGGGTTGGATCAGCTTCACTGAGGCCTTTATTAGCCAGACTATAAGGTCAAAGAAAATGATGGAAAAGGAAGTCGTGGAGCTGGGACCTCAGGTTGGGCTAGTGGAGACATGTCGAGAAGCAGACAGAGGTAGACATCCTCCCTGGGGATGAGCAGATGCTGCAAGAGTCAATGGCTCTGCACTCAATGTCTTCAGCTGGATTTTGATGGGCAACTGGCACCTAACCCCCACAGAAGAGCTGATCAACTCTCTACTTAGGGCAAAAATATTTTGAAAACTTAAGCCACAAATAAAGATGAATAAATGGGGGTACATACCAGTTGGGGGATTTCTAGAAACAGTGATAAGACACTGAGTATTTTAGTTTAGCACCAGACTAAGTCAGGCACCATCAGAGCCTCAGAGGGGTAACTGAGGTTCTCCAAGTCTCAAGCTACTGGTAGTTTATGGGCCGTTACCCTAGATCTCTGAAGGCACAGACCTCACAGGAATACATGGGCCTACAGAGCAATGCCTGGCTACTAAGCTGTCTCGGTACATCTGCAAGGTTTGTTTTTCCTGGTAGCTACAGCAGCTTGACCTGTTTCCTGGATTACCTACCCAGAACCCTTACCTGACTGAGCTTATTCTGTCCACAGTGCATACCTGCCCACAGAGGCCTAGATTCAGAACACAGATGAAACCCAATAGGCAGTAACCTGTCGAACACAGACGAAACCAAACACACAATAATTTGTCCATATTCTGCCTGAGACAGGGTTTCTCTGTGTGGCCCTGGCTATCCTGGAACTCACTCTGTAGGCCAGACTGGCCTCAGACTCACAGAGATCACCCTGCCTGTACTTCCTGAGTGCTGAGATCAAAAATATGCACCACCACTACCTGGTGAGTTTAGCCACTTTTGCTCAACGCATAAACTGATGAAGTCCAGGCTGACACAGCCCAGATGCCAAGGTTCCTGACTATACCAAGGAAACACTTCCTCGTGCTTTGAAACTCTTAGGACTCATCCCAGCAGCAAGTGTCCACACCCCGCCCCCAACACACACAGTCTTTCACTTTGACTCTCAAGCCTCCTTCTATCTGTAGACACTTGGGGCCTCTGCACTGTGGCCTCAGCAGACACGAAAAGAGCCCTTCTTCATAGACAGAACTGCTGTGGAAGCTTAGCCACTCACTCACCTTGCCCTGCTCAGTACAAAGGAGTCCTTGACCATGACCACAGGACCCAGTTCAGGACACTCTGAGTCATGGTACTGGCTACAGTCTTCACACCCTGTAAAAAGACACTGAATGTCAGGGAGAGAGAAACCCAAAGATCACAAACCTGGGAAAGGGGACTCTAATGCAATGGAGTTCATGAGACAGGTGCTAACACAAAGACAAGCAAGGGTACAGCAGATACAGGAGGCCTGGTCACAGAAGTCACCTCTTAGTGCTCCTAAAAGCACAGAATGCCAAGCAGGAGCCCCTTCTCAAGAGCACCAGTCTATGGCACTTTCAAACCCCACACATTATCTCCATGGTTAGGAAAATCAGGATCTAGAATAGTACTAACCCATTACCCCAAATCTCATACTCTTCACTCTTTCTAAACCTTGATGACTTTCTGAGTTAAAGGTCAGTCAGTCATGTGCCCCTAACGGAGTACTGAAGAGAAGTGATCTGAGACCACAGCACTGTAGCAGACAGGTAATACCCAGGCTCTCAAAGCAATTGAGCAAATTACAGAAGTGCATGTCTGTGCTATACAAACAAAATGTGGATGTAGCTTTCCCTGGACAGGAAGAGTCAATCCCATCTGCATTCTATGACATCATACTAGCCACAGAGAGGTCTATGGGTCACTTACAGATAAACATGATCTCCTCATTGCCATCTTCAGCCATTGCTAACACCTGTCAAGATACAAGAGAGATCCATTAACAGTGAGCTTTTACCACATAGTTTATGTGTGGGTTTCCCTATGTATAATGGTGCACATACACCTATGTGTGCAGGTGTGTGAAGGTCAAAGTCACTGTTAGATGTCAATCTTCTGGAGTCATCCACCTAGTTCTCCAAGATATGGACATTCCCTGGGGCCTGGGGTCTGCCAGTGAGGCCAAGGAACAGCAGGGATTCTTTCACTGCCTCCCCAGTGCAGGAATTACAAGTACACGCCACAAGCCTAGCTTTTAAAATGTGGGTACTGGGGATCGACCCCAGGTCCTCATGCTTGCCTGGAAAGCACTTAACTGAGTGAGCCATCTCTTCAGCTCACTAACAGTTTTTTAGATAATCTCTTCTAAGGCTCCTTGATCCTGTGCAGGGATATAACACTGGAATCCCTACTTCTAACTTTTCTCACCTACAGCAATACTGTTTCTTAGGAAGAGCAATGGATTTAAATGCCTTCATGACAAGGGGGCCGTAATGAACTCAGATCTCCACTGTTTTGCAGTAGCTGTCATTTATAAAATATACTGTATTTTAGAAGCCACTTTTCTTGCTGCCACTGATTCTCTGCCCTCTCAAGGCTGTGAATTCTGCACAGAGTCATTTCTACTGCAATCTGTCCTTCAGTATCTAGCTCGTGGCAATGATCTCTCATCTTGAGTGGGTAAAAAGTAGTGTCTGACACATAGCACGGTGGGTTCTCCTGCTCCCACATAGACCTTTGTCAAGCTATTTCCATTTCCCATGCATCCTTTGAAGGTTGCTTCAAAAGCCATCTCCATAGTGGGCAGTTGAGCACAGACCAATCCAGTACCGCACATGTGTTTCAGACAGAGTGATGCAGGTATTGTTCATTCTGGGATATCAGATGCCTAAGCTCTAAGATCGATATAAAAACATCAACTTCATGCAGTGTGGGAAGAAACACTGAGGGGTACTCACATGTCCCACCCAATAATCCTCCCCACTTCACATCCTTCCTGCTCTCTGATCACTCTGCCTCTCTGGTGCACACTGTTGATCATCATCTCAGGAAAGGATGCAAGCTGATACGCACCTCCTGAATGTTAGTCTCTCTTGCTCTCCAAACCCATCCCAACCCCAGCAACTTGAAGATTAGAACGCAGGTAGCTTAACACTCCAGTGAAAAATCAGAGCAGCTGAGCAAGCTATTACTGAGCAAAGAAGGGAAGGGTTGAGAACATCTGGGAGCTACACACAATCCAGGCAGATGAATTCCCAGTTTTCAAGGTTTCCACACTGCCTTAAAATGCTAAAAACAACTAGGCACATTAATCCCCAAACTCAGTATAACACTTTCCTTTTCTTGAATCAGCATCTAAGCTGGCTCAAGGGCCTAGTAACTCTAACCCAGTTCCATGCCTCTGTCTGGCCTCAAAACTCCTGGCAGGTGGGTACCATGTGGAGTGGGTATCAACCCAGGATGGGGATAGTGGCTGGTCACTGAGCAGAAGGCAAAGAGGAATTGGCTTAGTTCCAGGGAACCATTCTGTGGTTACTGCTGCTGGCTGGAGGCCTATGGGAAACACAGCATCACAGTGGGGCATGCAGGATGAGCAAAGCTACCCTCTTCATGGCAGCTGAGAAGCAAATGTCTCCAAGGAGGGGCATTTCCCTAATGACCTAACTTTCTTCCACTAGGTTCCTCCTCCTAAAGGTTATGCCATCACCTACAAGTACCATCAGCTGGAGCCCAAGCTTCTAAGCTACAAACTTCAGGTAGGAGGGTGTAAGAGTCACAACCGTAACAAGCAGCATCAGGGTCACACTCGTGTCATAACAGCTTGAGGGTCTGTGCACTACAGCAGAAACCAGCTCTACACACCAGTTACACGCAGATCAGAGGGCTCTGCAACCAGAACAGGTAACAGGAGGCTACCCCACGCCATGGCTAGATCCCAGCAGGACACAGAACATAGCCCACAAAGCTCATCAGAGCAAAGCAGAGGAAAAAGAATCTACTTCGTTCTGCTTGTTTTGGAACTAGAATCTGTACACAGAGTGTGGTAGGGTGCTTCTCCCTAGGGTAGCAGCCTAGGCTCCAGTACCACCCCTCTCAGCAGTACAAGGACAGGAACCCTCAGCCAGAAGGCTTTAGATGCTGTTGTAGAAAGTGAGAGCACAGGAAATGGTGTGAGGCTGGTCACTTTCATGGGGCTCAACATGGGAACCCTGGGCATTCTTTATTAGTAGTATCTGGTCCCCAAAGCACAGCTTCTAGAATCTTCTTCCAAGCAGGGGTCACGTGTACGTTTTCAAAGTTTGCTCACATCCATTAATGTGCTTGGCTATAGAAGCCAAGTTCAGTCCTCAGATTTCTATGACCCTCCCACATTAACAGAAGTGTTGGTGTGGTAACATACACCTATGACCATTCCCTGCCCCCTCCACACACACAAAGCAGGCTAAAGCAGAAAAACTGTGAGTCCAAGGCAAGTCTGGGCTATACAGGGATAGCTTGTCTAAAAACCAAAAATGAAGAGGAAATCCCCAAAGAAGGAATTATAAAGTACTATCTAGTGCAAAAGAAGAAGGGGAAAGGTTGCCTCTCTCCAGTGTTTCAAAGTATGTTCCATGGACCAGGAGGCAGCAGCAGTACTGAATGCTTACTGGATGCTCAAACGCCTGCCCAGCAGTTGGCTAGGGCCCAGCAGGTTTTCTGTGTCCTTCAGCTGACTCAGCTGTAGCCCAAACCTGGTCCATGCCTACAGCACACCAATTAAACTTGGCTATAGTGGCAAAGGGCCACTGTGGATTATCAGGAAACCAAATGAATTTTTAGTGTCTAGGAGATTCTGTCAACGACCTCTTGAATCTAACTGGTTGGTGATACAAGTGAGGGTGGACTCCGGGCATACGTTCCCTAGCAGACAGAGCTTGCACCAGGTGACAAGTGTAATGGTAATATTCACTCTCAAAGGGACAGGATCTAAATCATTGAGGGGACTGTGTAGATTAGGCTAACCTCTGGACATGTCCATGGTTATCTAGATTGGGATAACTGAAGGAAGAATACCACCTTAACTGTGGGCAGTACCATTCCATGGGCTGGGGTAAAAACGAGAAAGCAAGGTGAGCATCAGCGTTCTTCACTCTCTGATTCTGGAATGAGGATACAATGTGTCCATCTTCCTTGTGCTCCTGCTATTACACTTTCCCCACGGATGGACTATATTCCGTCAAAATAAGCTTCTTTTCCTTTAAGTTACTTTCGTGTGGTGTTTTATTGCAGCAATAGGAAAAATTAAATAAGACAAGCATGTTAATGGGAGCATTCAGTCTACCTACCCCAAGCTTAACCATGAAGCTATGGTGATGGAGATCTGGGCAGAAAGGAGCTCAACAGACAGACACAAAATCACACACACCCCATCGAGTTTCCACAATGACAGAAGTGGTTCAGAGGATGGAGGGCCTTCTTCCCTCGAATGGTGCTAGGATGGCTTGACATCCACATGCAAAAACTTAACTCTGACCCCATGTCTTACTAAAAAAATAGCACAACTGGTGTGGTGAGCAGATAATCCCAGGATAACAAGGCTGAGGAAGAAGATTCACATGCTCCAGGTCAGCTGTGGCTTTCCAGAGGACCCTGTTTCAACATAAACCATTAAATCTGTTGACGTGTCCACGTGGCTATCTCAGGATTCTTAAGGATTCTGTTCTGATGGCTGCTGACACCACACAAGAGATGGGCAATCAACAGCCTGCCACTTCAGCCTTACTGTGAGGCTTCATGGCTTCCCACCTTAGTCTTTCCGATTCCTTTGCCTCTCCGCAGAATTTCTCTTCTTCCTCTTCCTCCTCCTCTTTCTTTTTCTTTTTTCTTTCTTTCTTTTTTTTTTTTTTGCATTGTTTTGTTGAGACAGGGTCTGAGTATGTGTCCCTGAAACTTGCTGTGTAAACCAAGCTGGTCTTGGACTCAATAGGGGAAAAGCAAATGAAGTATCTCAAACTCTGCACTGTGATCTAGGTTTGACAGGTGATAAAGGAGCCCGGGAGTAGGCAGAGAGAATCTTGAGCTAACACTCATGAGCACTACAAGCTCCACTCGAGATACACATCAGGCACTGGAGGTGTGGGGAATCTCTCAGAAAAGATGGGCTGGCAGGCAGCAGCTCATCAGCCTAGCTGGGTAAAGGGAACTTCCCTCTGTGATGGACAGGCTGAAGGGTCACAGGATTATACTCGGCCCTGCACTAGTACAGGAGGGCTAGATGCCAGATTCCAGTGTATTTGCCACTGCTGACGCTGGAGGGTGATCTTCACCCTTTCCTGGACCTTGGTTTCCTCAAAGGACTATACACTCTGAGTTCCTTTCTGGTTCCTTTCTGATCTGCTCCAAACAAGTGTGGGCGGGGTCTTCCCACCCTCAGTCCTACCACCTTGTCCTCCTATGCCTATTCCTGTGCAGACAGACACCTGACGGCAGGTGTATACCTAGATGCAGATGCAGAATGGTTCCAGCATGCCATCCATGCCAGAAGATCAGCACAACCACCAACCCAGAAGTGACCCCTTACTTAGACCTCTTGGTCACCTGAACTCTGGTTCCCATATTTGGCTTTTTGGTCTGTGAGCTATTCCTAAGCTTGTTTCCTATGGAGCGCGATGCTTTCTACCATTAAATGATTGTTCCTTTCTGAACTACCTGCTTATTTAGTGTCTTTTCCTGCTGCTGGGATAAAATACTCTGACAAAAGTAACTTAAGAAAGGGTTTATTTTGGCTCATAGTTCACTCTTGGTAGTCTAGTCAAGGCAGCAGGAGCTTGAAGGGGCCAGCCAGGAAGCAGATAGTGATAAATACTTCCCAATGTTCAGCTGACTTCCTTCATTTTACACGGTCAAGATAGGTCTGCCCACATCAATAAGTACAATCAAGACGAGCCCCTCCCCCAGGCTTGCCCAGAGGCCCCTCCCAGGTGCCCCTTCATTCCATCAGGCTGACAGTTAATATTAACCACCACACTGCACCTGCCTTCTGCACTCAGCACAACTTTGCTCTCAGCCCAGGCTCACCACCCTGTTAATCCCACTCTCTCCACCCATCTTTAAAATTCAGACTGTTCTCCTGTACCACAGAGCAGTGGACAGCAGGACCTGCACAGAGTTGAAGACCGTGTCACCAACCCGACCCTTTACAGGAGAAAATGCTCCATGCAAACAGAGGACCACAGTAGCCAAGCTATAGCTTTCTCCCTGCTGAACGACTGCTCTGCAGAAGGTCCTGTGCTTACCACCACAGACACCCAGGCCTGATTCCAAGGCTCACGGGTGTCTTGCTGGGCCTGTGTCCTCTGAGCCTCAAGGACCCCACAGCCTAGTGTCTTCATACAACACTTTCTGCTCACCAGCTCCACTCCCACACCAGCTCCCGCAGCCCTCACCTGACCTAACTTCACAACCTGCAAGACAGGGCTTGTGATTGGATACTGCTCCTCCACCTGATTCTCTTGTCTTGAGCGTGTGTAGGGTTTGCTACCAGCATACCTATGTGGAGATCCTGCCGCTAGAGGAGGGGAGGCTGCACACTCCCACGTTCTCCATGGCTTCAGCTAGCTGTTTAGAAAGGCAAATGAATGAGTTGGGCCCCACATCCACCCATTTCACTGACACCCTTCTCAGATGCCTGCATGTTCCAAATCTTCCCAGCACTGACATCTTGCTTTGCTCTTAAGTGCATTGTTTCCTGTGTTTCTACTCACTTCCTGCCCCGCCCCCCACTGCAGCTTCCCTGGAAAGCCTGGTTCTGGTTCTGGTCTGAGTGTGACTACTGGAACCTTGAAGCACAGCAAGCTGCCAAGGCATGGCAATCTCACTCAGAATGTGAGATAGAACCCTTCTGGCCTACAGCTTCCAGCACACACCACCATGTCTGATTTTTTTCCAGCTATCAATGTACTTGTACGCAACTTCCATCTTCAGAACCCTCCAAGTCTGGTTTAGCCCCTGTATCTGAGTTCTTAGGGTTGGGCCTCCCACTCTGGCAGCTTGGAGTTCTTGGCTCTGATGTCGCTTAGACTTTTTTCTTTCCTAACTTCTACACCCTTTCTGAACTTCCTAGCTCATCTACGGTTAGGCTTTATTTCCAATGTTCACTTCTGATTCTGGGCAAAAGAGGTGTACAGCCTAGTCCATAAAAATAGAAACTGAGACAGTGTGTTTAACTTGAAGATCCTAGCCTAGCCAGTCATAACAGCAGAAATGTGGCAGCCTGTGAGGGAGGAGTTCTAGAAGTATCTTGCCCAACACTGCGCTAAGCTAAGCAGCACTGTGAACCATCTCAGTAAAAGGCAAACTTGCCATAACTAACTAGCATGTGTTCATCAAACTTATAAAATGTCAAAGACCTGCAGAGAGAACTGGATACAGGGATATGTTTCTCAAAGGCAGCCTCTCAACTGTATGTGGTGGCTCTGCACACATCTGTGGACTCAAAGGCAGTCTGTTAACACAGTAGGTATGATCCCTTCTTCCCAGTCAGAAGGCCATGAAACCCCTGCACACCCCTGGCACTGCCAAGAACTCAGGACACACTTGACTTCAGTACTATCCCTCAGGACATGCCATTCATCCAAGGGATCCTGTGATACTGACACTTCCTGTCAAACAGAGCCTGGACCAGGGGATATCTCAGCAGAGGGAAGCAGGGTCGTGGGGTCTTTAAAGCACTCTGGGTCTAATTTACACAATAAAGCTCATTAGATACCACGGGCTCAGTGCCTGCCCCCACCCCATGTGACAGAGGTTGGAAGAGGTTGGAAGATGAGGGACTTCAGCAAGGCGTTCACCTGTACAGGTTTCCTAAGGATTTACTCAGGTCCCCTTTCCAGCCTCCATGTCACCAGGTGCTACGTGGTCTCAAAAGTCTGGCTGTGACATGGTTGTCACTGTGATGTTATCAGGAGGTCACAAGATGCTATCCCTTCTCGTGGACCTATACATGGTCCTCCCCCACTTCCTCACTAGTGATGCTCTCCCACATGATACTGCAAGATGGCCGATTCCTGAACGTAAGGCCCCATCACTCAGCCTCAAGGACCCAGAAAGGTAACCTGAGGATACCCTGTCTATGGGGTTCCCGGTGCCCTCTAACCCAGCTGGGGACAGCCTCCATATGGTCTCGCTCTTTATAAATTACATCGTCTGGGGAATTCTGTCATCTTACCAGCAAACAGACTAAGTCAGAAACCTTCCCCCCAATGTCAAATTCCTACCTACTGTTTAAGGTCTGTCCTAACATGGCTCTCCTTGCAAGTTCACAACAGAAAGTACCACACACTGAAAGGATGCCTCCCCACTTTCCCCCGGACTTTTCCTACTGTACCTCTTCTGGCAGCATCTATGGACACCCAGAGCTCACACACTGAAACAAAAGGACTTTGCCTGGAGGTCACCCATGTGACCTTCTCTTTCCTCCCGCTGTATAAGTCCTGGGAAAACTGCTGGCTTCCTCACCTCCTAGGGCAGTAGTTCTCAATCTTTCTAATGCTGCGACCTTTAATACAGTTGCTCATGTTGTGGTGACCCCCAACCATAAAATTACTATGTTGCTACTTCATAACTGTAATTTTGCTACTGTTATGAATCATAATGTAAATATCTTATGCAGGATAAGAGGGTTGAAACCCACCGGTTGAGAGCTTCTATGGGCTCTGGAATGGGCGAACCAACTGCACAGCACACAGCTCCACAGGTCTCTCTCTGTTGCCTACACCCCCCCCCACCAGTAACTCCGAGTCCCCCCTCCACCCCAGATCCTGCTTTGCTTCCCTCACTGTGACATCTGTATGTCTGTACCTCTGTCTGCATGCAGTGGCCCTGCAGTGTCTCCTTGGCCCTAGATTTGGCACAAAGTAGAAAGCCACCTCTAAGCCAGGATCCTGGTGCAGCTCTAGATCTGGACCCACCTCTGAAGCTACCTAATGCCTGGCACCAGGCCCAGCACTCTCTCTGCCAACATCCCCACAAAAGTGCTTTTACCATTCTCCATTCCCCGTACTTCAATACCAGCTTACCTGACCAGGCCTGTTTTAAAGAACAGCAAGATATGAAAGTACCACTGACCTCTAAAACAGATCCTGATGTCACTCTTGTAAATACAGCTATTAAAATTTAAATCCCATGATGGGAAGGCCTCAGTCACCTCACCTCCAACTCACAGGAATCAGCTTCTCTTTAAGCATCAGCAAGCTGACCCCGCCTCTTCTCTGTACCCTCCTGCCTCCTTCCCTGGAGATCCTAAACCGTCCATTACACACTGCTGCCTGCAATTGCTCTCCTGACGCCCCTGTCGTAACTTCTCGCAACACAAGTATGTCTATCCATTGAATCAGACATGACTTCACAGGACCACAGGCTGCGTTCATTTCTTCTGAGTGAGCTGTGGCAGCCTTCACTGAACTGTCACTGAGCACCAAAAAAAGCCTAGTTTTGAGAAGCTGGTTCAAGGAAGTACACAGGGCATTTATCCTGCTGAGGATAAATGACCACTATGGCTCTTCTCCTGGGAGACGAGAACAGAGTTACATGGGTGTGGAGATGGAGCAGGAGGCTGGAAACAACAGGGCCTCATGCCTACCCTTCTGAGTTAAGAGGTGAAACTGCCAGTTAGGGAGGGCTTCAAGTTGTGGAGAGTGGCCACCCACAGTGACTTTGTACTAGTCAGCCAGGTCCCACCCATACCCATGGCCTCTCTGAAGGGCAGCTGAGGATGCCTAGATGGTAGGCCAGCTGGAGCCTCCAGGACAGCAGCCATGTGCATTTTAGTGACATCCTTCATGGCTGGATCACTTTCTCAGTGTTTCTGTCTACTTTGGGTGTAGTCTACTGGTCTGTACTCGTGCGATGCCCTGGCTCTCCAAGGCAGCAGCCAAAGGTTCAGCTCTAAGGACAGGAACCTTGTGCCATCCCTGATCAAAGCTCTCTGTATCTTCCTGCTGCTTTCCCACCCTGATCCATTGGCCTTCCCCAGCTTGAGATCTCAACTATGTGCCCATCCAGGCCTCTGTACACTATCTGCATGTCTACCTGAGCTCATTCGGCTCTCCAGAGGCTAGACTGCCTCACAGCACTGGTCTCTCACTCAACCACCACTTCCTAGACAGATGGTTCTTGTCCAGTTCTGAGTGTGCCAACCTCTGCACACCCAGCCGCCTTCCTCCTTCATGTCCTTACCACTCCTAACCAGTGTTACCTATGGTCTACACGGCCTCCTGCACCTCTCCCATTGCTCCCTGGGTACATGAGACATTTACCACAGAAATGGCCTGGTAAATGAACCTGGGTAAGGTACCCTGAACAAGTATCAGCCTGCAGATGATAAACTGAGTCTGGACAGCCTTTTAAGCCACAGCTGGTGACCAGATTTAAGCTCCATCACACCTGCAAAATGCAGCAGTGTCTTCCCTGCCTTCTGCACAGATAACCATACAGAGGGGGAAATGATGGGACCATATGGGAACAAAGGTAATTCTCAAAGGTTATCACACTAAGATGGCCATTGTTTTTAGACAGGGTCTCACTATGAGACCCAGGCTTCCCTGCCTCTCAAGATCCTCCTGTCTCAGCCTCCTGGGTGCTGGGATCATAGCACTTGCCATCAGCCATGCTGTGGTTATATTTTAATTTACTCATTTGTCTCCTGGAGAAATAAACTACCCTGTCTGCTCCCCAAAGAGAACAATTAGTATATTCTTTGCTGACATTTGTGTAAAAACATGAATCACAGAAGTAAAAGAAAAAAAGTAAGGAGAAAACTTAACACTTTTCCCTTTAATAATCTGATCTATAGGTTTTATTTCAGAGTAAGACAGTGATTTCAGGGGAAGTCTGAGAAAGAGGTTGCAGCAGGTAAGATGTGGAAAGCCTATAGGTTTGAAGCAAAATATGGTCAGGGTGTGTAGGGGATCATATCTCAGCAACTACATCATTGCTGTCTCCAGGGAGTACTGTCCCTGCCACCTCTGAGAGGTTCCCAGAGTCAGAGACTTCTTCAGGTTTTACCCTTAAATCGCCTTCAGGCCAGTGGGGTTCTGCACTAGCACCTCCATTTGAGGGTTCTGACTGGCTCTAGCATATGTTTTTGAAAGAAGCGTTGGCAGCTTTAAATTCAGGCACCGGTCCACGTGTCTTCAGTTCACACACTTGCTTCTACCATTTTAATCCACCTCAGAGGAGGGGGACGCTTGTGAGCATGTGTGAAGAGGCTCTCCATCCACTGCAAGAAGGGCTCAGCTGGACAAGCTACCCACCACGAGCTGGTGTTCTAACTCTGACCTCTCAAAATTCACCTCTGGAGCACTCAGGCTCCACCTGACCCTGGGCCCCTCCTGTCCACCCACTTCCCAAATAGGAGGCGGGCACGTCTCCAGCCTTTCTTTCCACTGTGGTTCCTAGGCCACCAAAAGGTAGCGACGAGTAAAACGCCTGGGCCTCGGAGCCGTGGCGCAGCCTCGGACTTTCTTAAACGCCAAAGGGGCTGGAGACCAAGGCCCCTCCCTGGGCTGCGCCCGAAAACCGGGTAAGGCGGCCGGGTGGCTGGGAAGGGACTGTAGGGACCTGAGCCCGCAGCCACGCCGGGCCTGACTTTTGGCGCAACGGGGGCGCATCGCCCAAGCCTGGGCCGGGCGGGGGGCG